>NC_087356.1:69721322-70024352 GCF_030014295.1 Loxodonta africana
GGCAACTTTGACATCCTTATTCTTCAGGCTGTAGATTGGGGGTTCAGCATTGGCACAATAATGGTGTAAAACACAGAAGACACTTTGCCTTGGTCCATGGAGCTGACATTTGATGACTGCAGATACATGAATGCTAGAGAACCATAGAAGATGGAAACAGCCGAGATGTGAGAGCAGCATATGCTGAAGGCTTTGGACCTGCCAGCAGTGGAGTGGATTTGCAGGATGCTGGCAATGATGAAGATATACAAGCCAAGGATGGCCAAGGCTGGTCCAAGAATATTGAGCCCACTGAAGCAAAAGAGTACCGGTTCATTGGTATATGTGCTGGAGCAGGAGAGCTCCAGTAGTGGAAAAAGATCACAGATGTAATGGTTGATAATTTTAGCCTTGCAGAAAATCACTCTTAGCGTGCAACCTGTGTGAACTGTGGCACCAATTAAGCCCGTCATATACACCTCAACTACCAACCAAGAGCAGACTTGGTAAGACATGGTGACATTGTAAAGCAAAATATTACAGATGGCAACACAGTGATCAATGCCATCACAGCCAACATATGACACTCTGCAATATCAAAAACAAAGAAATAGAGCTGAGTCATGCATTCACGACAGGAGATGATGTTTTTCTCTGTCACAAAGTTCACCAGCATTTTAGGAGTATGACAGTGGAATAGCAGAGATCAATGAAGGACAAACTGCTAAGGAAATAGTACATGGGGGTGTGCAGGTGAGAACTAAGCCCAATCAGTGTGATCATGCCTAGGTCCCCCATCACTGTGACCACATAGGTTGCTAAGAAAAAAAGAAAGAGGGGAAGCTGGAGCTCTGGTTTTTCTGTTAGCCCAGCGAGGATGAACTCAATCACTGTGGAGTGCTTTCCTGTGGGAATTTTACGGAGGAAGAGAAGCAGAAATTTGAGGTACGTGTTTATTTATGCATTGTGAAACAGATCTAATTCTTATCATTCAGATATCTCTAACTCTCCCTCTCTGTCTCTGTTCTATGTTGAAAGTATGGACTCTGGGATCCTTGTATTATGGGTCATGAAAATAAAAAACAGGTGGAATTATATCTTTTTTCTTTCTGTGCTATAAGTGTGTTTCTTAGTACTGATCAGTCTCTGAACATCCAAAGAACAGTTCTGAAAACTTAGAATAATGAGTGTTCTGAGCCCTGGCTGTGCAATGGCTAAGCACTCGGATGTTAACTGGAATGTTAGAAGTTCAAACCCGCCAAGTGACTCTGCAGAACAAAGACCTGGCAATATGTTTCTGTAACGATTACAGCCTAGAAAACCCTATGTGGTAGTTCTGATCTGTCACATGAGATCAATAAGAGTTGAACATTTACTCAATGACACCTAACAGCTTCGAAAAGGAAGCACTTCCCATGCCTTATTTGCAATCTTCTCACCTCTTCTGCCAAACATATACTACCAGTAACTAAGTACTGGTTGCCATTGAGTTGATTCTGACTCATGGCAATCTCATGTGTGTCAAAGTGGAGGTATGCTCCACAGGATTTTCAGTGTTCATTTTTTGGAATTGTATCACCAGGACATTCTTCTTTGGCACCTTAAACATTTGCACTAAACAGGGACTACACAACAATTACTAGTATACTTATTTTACATATTAGATTGCTAAGGCTCACAGTGGTTTAATTTTTTCCCATAGTTAGGCATATTATACCAAGTTATAGTGGTTTAATTTTTTTTCCCCACAGTTAAGCATATTTTAACAAGTCATCAGTATATGACAGAAGGCCTATCTATCCCTATATGGTTTCTTCCCCATTTCACCTTCCATTTCTTCTTTTAGCTACTCATGTCTGCTCTCCTGTCTTATCTCTGTCATATCAGAGAAACCATTCACTGCAATTAACATGAGGCAAGTATTAACAGAAAGTACAAAAATAATGTATTGACCACTGATGTAGGCTGATTTCCCATTAGACAGTACATTGGATACTGGAACCAATACAAAAATACAGAAATAGTGGCTCTGGAAAGTCACTGAATAGCCAACATTAAGTATATCACTCAAATTGAGCTCTACATCCAAGAAAGAAGTGTGTTTTCCAATGAAGAGAATCCAGAAGTTCCTATGAAGAAAGGTAAAACTCATTCATTCCCAAAGCACCATGTGCTACATATTCTTGTATAACCTGAAGTTGTCCATGACCCTTGGAGCTTTTGTTCTGGAGAACCATAGCTACAGAATGGAAATTTTGCATGGTGTTTAGACAACGTTGTCTTTGCAGCTTTTAGGCTTGTTGTCTTGATGTATTTTGTACTCACCTTCAAAGAAGATCTATTACCAATCCTTTGATGGCATTAAAGACCAAAGCAGAAAGCATACGTATATCTGAGATGGGAGTTTTGAAGGAAATTGATGAGTTCCTGGCTTGGGATACCCAGATGACTGTTCCATGTTCAATAAAAAAAAAAAAAAAAAAAAAAAATCAATACAAAGAGATAAAAAAAAAATCATCAAAGATTGGTGGTATAAAAAAAAATTGGAGGCAAGGCCAAGATGGTGGAGTAGTTAGACTCTTCTGGTGATCCGTCTTACAACAAAGATCAAAAAAAAAAAAAAAACAAGTGAATCAATTATATATATGACAAGCTAGGAACCCTGAGCATCAAAGGCAAAGTTAAGAAATTGGACTTAGTGATGGGGTTGGGAGAGATGGTGCAGAAGCAGTGAGGAGTTGCCCAGCCCACAGCAGTGCCTCAGCCCAATTCCTTTATGCAATTCTAGCAGGGCTGATGGTAGTTTTTGGAGACATGGCCACTTCAGCAAAAGAAGACAAGCAAAGTGGTGCACCCCTAGCCCTGGGTGTGTCTGCAGTGGAGCAGGCAGTGGCATTTAGGAAGTGGTAGCTTCAATGAAAGAAGACGACCAAAGTGCCGGCACCCTTGAGTCCTGGTGAGGTGGCTGTAGGGCTGGCCATGGTGTTTAGGATGGGGCAGGTTCAGTGAAAGAAAGCAAGGATGGGACGCAGCCCTAAACCCCTGCGGCAATCTTGGTGGAGACCCAGTCACTGCGCACAGGCTACACACACCTCTGGAACCTAAGATAAAACAGCGCTCTTGGCACAAGATAAGTGATTTTGTCTAATTTACTATGCGGATCTAATAGCTCCTCCTTTGAAAGAACTCTATCCTGTCTATCTGATCCCTTCTCCCTCTCCCCCAGCTGGCTTCATTAACAGTTGATTTCCCTGGGCCTGAGATAGGGTCCACTGCATTTCCTGAGCTCTTCTCCTGGCCTTGGAGAAGAAACAAATTAACAAACATGGAAAAAAATGTTCTGCCAACTCCCCTAAACTGGAAACTCAGAGCAGAAGCAGCTGCAGTCCAGGCTCAAATGATCCACAGATGGTGTCTTTCACCTTTGCATGGGTCCAGGTGGCTAGACTACACCAGATGGGATCTGGCTATTGTATTGCAAGGGCAAATCTGTTTGAGGCCTGACTAACTGTTTCAGGTGTGTGGTACAGAGGGAGGTTTTGGATGTATGATGCTGCTCTGCCTATTAAACAAGGCCTTCACCTACCCACAACAGGGGCCTAAGGACTGGAGACTACAACCATGCCACCTAGCCACCCACAAAAGGGCTCCAAGGACAAGTGGTGCCTACCAGTCCTTACAGGTAAAAGCATTGGGTGCCTATGGTATGGCTGCAGAGCTCACCCGCCAGAGCACTCTAGAGAACAGGGACATGACTTCCTCACAGAGACTCAGAGGAAAGTTGTCAGCCTCCTGCCTTCCTCAGAATGTGACCCCCTGCTGCTACCAGAAACCTGTGCATACACCAATCACCACTGCTCCTCTAAGATAGTAGGTGAGAGTCTACACTACACACTAGGTGACCGACTATCAGGACACCTGATCTGAATCCATACAAGAATAGTGAATGGACTCCTAGGCTCATATACCTGGTAACAGCTTTAGCCATCTGGTAACAGGACATTAGTGCTTCAAAGGCTCCAATAATCAAGTTAGGTCACTCTAGGAGCCTATATGGGTATATCAAAACAAAACAAAGCAAGAAACTAGGAGAGAGTGAGAAAACATAAAATAAATTAATACAAAGAGTTATAGATGTCTCAAAGACAATAGTCAATATCAAATCACATAAAGAAATAGGCCATGATTGCTTCAACAAACTCCCAAAACAATCAAGGACTCTCCCTGATGAAGGTGTATTCCTGGAATTACCCGTTATAGAATACAAAAGGTTAATATATGGAACTCTTCAAGACATCAGGAACGAGATCAGACAAACTGCAGAACAAGCCAAGGAACACACAGATAAAGCAGTTGTGGAAATTAAAATGATTATTCAAGAACATAATGAAAAATTTAATAAGCTGCAAGAATCCATAGAGAGACAGAAAACAGAAATTCAGAAGATTAACAATAAAATTGCAGAATAAGACAAATCAATAGAAAGCCAGAGGAGCAGAATTGAGGAAATGGAAGGCAGAATTAGTGAGAATGAAGATAGAACACTTGGCAACAATATAGTTGAAGAAAAATCAGATAAAAGAATTAAAAAAAATGAAATAACCCTAAGAATCATGTGGGACTCTATTAAGAAGAATAACTTGTGAGTGATTGGAATACCATAACAGGGAGGGATAACAGAAAATAGAGAGAATTGTTGAAGATTTGTTGGCAGAAAACTTCCTAGACATCATGAAAGACAAAAGGATATCTTTTCAAGATGCTCATCGAACCCCATACAAGGTAGATCCCAAAAGAAAGTCACCAAGACATATTATAATGAAACTTTCCAAAACCAAAGTTAAAGAGAAAATTTTAAGAGCAGCCAGGGATAAGAGAAAAGTCACCTACAAAGGAGAATCAAAAAGAATAAGCTTGGACTACACGGCAAAAACCATTAAGGCAAGAAGGCAATGGGATAACATATATAAAACATTGCAGGAGAAAAATTGCCAGGCGAGAAGCATATATCCAGGAAAAGTGTCTCTCAAAGATGAAGGCAAAATTAAAACATTTCCAGATAAACAGAAGCTTAGGGAATTTGCAAAAACCAAACAAAAACTACAAGGAATACTGAAGGGAATTCCATGGTTAGAAAATCAGTAATATCAGGTACCAAGCCAACACTAGAACACAGGACAGAGCAACCAGATATCAACCCAGATAGGGAAATCACAAAAATAAACTAAGATAAAAAATGCTCAAAACAGGGAATCAGTGATGTCATTATGTAAAAATGACAACATTAAATCAATAAAAAGGGACTAAATAAAGTAGGCATAGCTCTTCCATACAGAGAGAAAGTCAAGGCGATATAGGGAGATATGAGTTAGGTTTAAATTTGGAAAAATGGGTAAATATTAAGGTAACCACAAAAAAGACTAACAATCCTGCGCATCAAAATAAAAAAACAAGAAAACATAAAGACTCGACAAAAACAAAATCAACTACAGTGAAAAAGAAGAACACATAATTTACAAAGAAAAACTACTCAACACAAAAAAAATGGAAAAATGAAACTGTCAACAACACACACAAAAAAGGAATCAAAATGGCAGCACTAAATTCATACCTATCCATAATCACTCTGAATGTAAATGGACTAAATGCACCAATAGAGAGACAGAGAGTTGCAGAAGGCATAAAGAAACATGATCCGTCTATATGCTGCCTACATGAGACACACCTTAGAATTAAAGACACAAACAAACTAAAATTCAAAGGATGGAAAAAATATAACAAGCAAACAACAATCAAAAAAGAGCAGGAGTGGCTATACTAATTTCTGACAAAACAGACTTGAAACTTAAATCTACCACAAAGGGCAAGGAAGGACACTGTATAATGATTAAGGGGACAGTATGCCAAAAAAAAAAAAAAAAATTTTTTTTTTATACCAAGGGGACATTACTATATTAAATATTTATACACCCAACAGCAGGCCTTCAAGATACATAAAACAACATTGAAACAATCTAACAGCATTGAAATGCAAAACAGACAGCTCCACAGTAATAGTAAGAGACTTCAGCACACCACTTTCAGTGAAGGACAGAACATCGAGAAAGAAGATCAGTAAAGACATGGAGGGTTAAATGGCACAATTAACCAACTTGACCTCATAGAAATGTACAGAACACTCCAGCCAACAGCATCCAAGTATACTTTCTGTTCCAATGCACATGGAACATTCTCTAGAATAGACTACGGATTAGGCCGAAAAGCAAGCCTTAACAGAATCTAAAATATTGAAATATTACAAAGCCTCTTCTCTGACCATGAAGACATAAAACTAGAAGTCAATAACAGAAAAATCAGGGAACAGAAATCAAACACATGGAAACTGAACAACACCTTGCTTGAAAACGATTGGATTATCGAACAAATTAAGGATGGAATAAAGAAATTCATAGAATCCAATAAGGATGAAAAGACTTCCTATCAGAACCTTTGGGACACAACGAAAGTAGTGCTCGGAGGTCAATTTATAGCAATAAAAGCACACATACAAAAAGAAGAAAGGGCCAAAATTGAAGATTTATTCCTACAATTGGAACAAGTGGAGACCAACCAAAGAAACCTTCAGGCACCAGAAGAAAGCAAATAATAAAAATTAGAGCAGAATTACATAAAACAGAAAAACAATTGAAAGAATTAACAACACCAAAAGCTGGTTCTTTGAAATGATTAACAATATCAGTAAACCACTGGCCAGGCTGACAAAAGAAAAACAGGAGAGGAAGCAAATAACCCAAATGAGAAATGAGATGGGCAATATCACAACAGACCCAACTGAAATTTAAAAAATCATAGCAGAGTACTATGAAAAGTTGTACTCCTAACAAAATTGAAAACCTAGAGGAAATGGACAAGTTTCTGTAAATACATTACATTCCTAAACTAACACAAACACAGGCAGAACAACTAAATAAACCAAAAACAAAAGAAGAGATTGAAAAAGTATTAAAAAAAAAAAAAAAAAAACTCCCAACAAAGAAAAGCCCTGGCCCTGACGGCTTCACTGAAGAATTCTACCAAACTTTCAGAGAAGCCTTGACACCACTACTACTAAAGGTATTTCAGAGCATACAAAAGGATGGAATACTCCCAAACTCATTCTATGAAGCCAACATAACCCTGACACCAAATCCAGGTAAAGCCTCCACAAAAAAAGAAAATTACAGGTAAATATCCTATATGCAAAATTTCTCAACAAAATTTTAGCCAATACAATTCAACAACATATCAAAAACATAATTCACCATGACCAAGTGAGATTCTTACCAGGTATGCAGGGATGGTTCAACATTAGAAAAGCAATCAATTTAATCCATCACATAAATAAAATAAAAGACAAGAATCCCATGATCTTATCAAATGATGCAGAAAAGGCATTTGACAAAGTCCAACACCGATTCATGATAAAAGCTCTCAGCAAAATAGGAATAGAAGGAAAATTCCTCAACATATTAAATGGCTTAGTATACAAAGCCAAGAGTTACCAACATCATCCTTAACAGAGAGAAATTGAAAGCATTCCGCTTGAAAATAGGAACTGGGCAAGGATGCCATTCATTATCACTTTTTTTCAACATTGTACTAGATGTCCTAGCCAGAGCTATTAGGCTAAATAAAGAAATAAAGGGCATCCAAATTGGCAAAGAGGTCAAAGTATCTGTTTGCAGATGACTTGATCTTATACACAGAAAACCTTAAGGAATCCTCAAGAAAACTATTGAGACTAATAGAAGAGTTTAGCAGCATATCAGGATACAAGATAAACATGCATGAATCACTTGGATTCTCCTACACCAATAAAGAGAGCTTCGAAGAGGAAATCACTAAGTCAGTACAAGTTGCAATAGCCCCCAAAAAGGTAAAATACTTAGGAATAAATCTAACAAGAGATGCAAAAGAGCTATACAAAGAAAACTATAAGACACTACTGCAAGAAACCAAAAGAGACTTACAGAAGTGGAAAAACATACCTCGCTCGTGGATAGGAAGACTCAGCATTGTAAAAATGTCTATTTTGGCTAAAGCGATCTCTAGATATTAGGCAATCCTGATCCAAATACCAGTGACATTTTTTAATGAGATGGAGAAAGAAATCAACAACTTCATATGGAAGGGCAAGAGGCCCCAAATAAGGTAAGCATTACTGAAAAAGAACAAAGTGGGAGACCTTACACTACCTGATTTTGGGACATATTATACCGCCACAGTAGTCAAAACAGCCTAGTACTGGTAGAACAACAGACACATAGGCCAATAGAACGGAATTGAGAATCCAGGCATAAATCCATCCACATACCAGCAGCTGAAATTTGACAAAGGCCAAAAGTTTGTTAAATGGGGAAAAGAGAATCCCTCTAACAAATGGTGTTGACATAACTGGATATCCATCTGCAAAAAAAATGAAACAAGACCCATACCTCATACCATGCACAAAAAACAACTCAAAATGGATCAAAGACCTAAATACAAAATCTAGAACGATAAAGATCATGGAAGAAAAAATAAGAGCCCTAATAAATGGCATAAGCAGTATACAAAACATTACTAACAATGTACAAACACCAGAAGAGAAATCAGATAACTGAGAACTCCTAAAAGTCAAACACCTATGCTCATCCAAAGGCTTCATCAAAACAGCAAAAAGATTACCGAGAGACTGGGAAAAAGTTTTTAGCTATGATATATCTGATCAGTGGCTGATCTCTAAAATCTACATGTTATTGCAAAAACTCAACTATTAAAAGAAAAATAACCAGATTAAAAAATGGGCAAAGGATATGAACAGGCACTTCACTAAAGAGGACATTCAGGTAGCTAACAGATACAGGAAGAGATGCACATGATCATTCGCCATTAGAGGAATGCAAATCAAAAGTGCAATGAGATTCCATCCGATTCCAACGAGGCTGACATTAATCCAAAAAACAAAAAATAATGAACGTTAGAGAGGTGGTGGAGACTCTGGAACACTGACAGAGTGCTGGTCCGAATGTAAAATGGTACAACTTCTTTTGAAATTGATTTGGCTTTTCTTTAAAAAGCTAGAAATAGAACTACCATACGATCCAGGAATCCCACTCCTTGGAATATATCCTAGAGAAATAAGAGCCTTTACACAAACTGATATATGCACACCCATGTTTATTGCAGCACTGTTTACAATAGCAAAAAGATGGAAGCAAACAAGGTGCCCATTAACGGATGAATGAGTAAATAAATTATGGTACATTCATACAGTGGAATACTATGCAGCAATAAAGAACAAAGATGAATCTATGAAATATTTCATAACATGGAGGAATCTGGAAGGCATTATGCTGAGTGAAATTAGTCAGTTGCAAACGGACAAATAGTGTATGAGACAACTATTATAAGAACTCAAGAAATAATTTAAGTGGAGGAGAAAATATTCTTTGATGGTTACAAGGGGCAGAAGGAAGGGAGGGAGGGAGAGGGGTATTCACGAATTAGACAGAGGACAAGAACTATTTTAGGCAAAGGGAAAGACAACACGCAATACAGGCAAGGTCAGCACAAGTGGACTAAACCAAAAGCAAAGAAGTTTCCTGAAAAAATCAAACACTTCGAAGGCCAGTGTAGCAGAGGCAAGGATTTGGGGACCATGATTTCAGGGAATATCTAGGTCAATTGGCATAATAAAATCTATTAAGAAAACATTCTGCATGCCATTCTAAGATGCATTAATTGCTCTCAACCCACATGGAGCAAAAGAGAATGAAGAACACCAAAGACACAAGGTAATTATGAGCCCAAGAGACAGAAAGGGCCTCATAAATCAGGGACTACATCAGCCTGAGTCAGAACTAGATGGTTCCTGCCTACAATCAATGACTGCCATCACAGGAAACACAACAGAGAAGGAGCAGAACAGTGGGAGGCAGACCTCAAATTCTCATAAAAAGACCAGACTTAATGGTCTGACTGAGACTAGAAGGACCCTGGAGTTCATGGTCCCCAGACCTTCTGTTAGCCCAAGACAAGAACCATTCCCAAAGCCAACTCTTCAGACAGGGATTGGACTGCACTATAAGATAGAAAATGACACTGGTGAGGAGTGAGCCTCTTGGATCAAGTAGACACATGAGACTATGTTCGCAGTTTTTGTCTGGAGGGGAGATGTGAAGGCCGAGGGGGACAAAAGCAAGCTAAATGGACATGGAAATACAGGGTGGAGAGAAGGAATGTGTTGTCTCTTTAGGGGGAGAGCAACTAGGAGTATATAAAAAAAAAAAAAAAAAGGTGTATATAAGTTTTTCTATGAGAGACTGACTTGATTTGTAAACTTGCACTGAAAGCACAGTAAAATTAAAAAAAAAAAATCTTCACAACTGGACCAATAAGCCACATCACGATTACAAAAAAAAAAAAAGATTAGTGGTGTGTCAAAAACAAGGAAAAGAGTGTTGAGATAAAAATGAATGTGAGGGTGATATTACTATTTATTTATTATAGGGTGATATTATTCAGTGCTTACCATGTGTCACGGATTGAATTATGTCCCTCCAAAATACCTGTCAACTGGGCTATTACCGTGGATTGAATTTTGTACCTCAAAAATATGCGTCAACTTGGTTAGGCAATGATTCCAAGTATTGTGTGATTGTGCAGCCTTTGTCATCTGATGTATTTTCCTGTGTATTGTAAATCCTATCAGTAGGATGTTAATCACCATGGATTAGTGGCAGTTGTGTTAATTGGGCAGGGCCCAATCTACAAAATTAGGTTGCATTTTTAGTCAACCTCTTTTGACATATAAAAGAAAGAAGCAAACAGAAGTACAAGGGGACCTTATACCACCAAGAAATCAGAACCAGGAACATGTGTCCTTTGGACCGGGGGTCCCTGAGCTGAAACGCTCCAATACCAGGGGAAGATTGATGACAAGGACTTCCCCCAGATCCAAGAGAGATAGCCTTCCCTTGAAGCTGGCACCCTGAATTCAGGCTTCTGGCCTGCTAAATTGTGAGAGAATAAATTTCTATCGTTAAAGCCATCCACTTGTGGTATTTGTGTTATAGCAGCACTAGCTAAGATACCATATGATTAGAACTGTCCAGGCACTTCATAAATATTATTTGATATATTTTCCCCAGCAACTCTATATGGTATGAGCTTATTATTCCTATTTTGTAGGTGAAATAACTGAAACTTCAGAGACTTAAGTGAGTTACTAATGGTGATCCTGTGGATTTTCAATATAGATGTGGATGATGGTTTCACAATACTACAGGTAAATCTGATATATCTATGGGAAATAAAATTTATAATAAAAGACTTGAATGAATGCTGACATCTTCTACAAATACCAATCTGCTAAAAAAAATAATAATAAAGTGCAAAATACATGCTAGGTTCAAAGAGCTTAAGAGCTAGAAAAAATTGTGATAGCAATAATTAAGATTTTTGTGTGATTCCAATTAGAGCAGCATCTGGACTAGATCACACAGAAATGAATCCTGTACTTGTCATTTATCCATGTTCAGATAGCTCAATGAATGGTGGAGGGATAAAGGGAAATAAATATGTTCACAATTTGAAATTAAAAAAAGGCATTATCTCTCTCAAATTGTCAATTTCATTTGAAATTCTCCTGTTGTAAGAGTAAGGTGCCATTCTGCCACTAAAATGTTTACTGAAGGTATCCATGCTTACACTGTGCAAGTGATACCCGAACACAAGTAAATATAAATTATAGCCAAAAATGTCCTCTTCTGTGGAGGCCTTTGCTTTCATGTTCCAAGATGTTTCAAGTGCAATACTAATGAAGAAGGTTATTAGTAATCTCAGTCTTTGGTACTGGCAATTTTCACAGGCTTACTACTTTACGGATAATTGTTAAAACTGAAGTCCTCTAAAGTTTTAAATAATTATATTTTGAAAGATTCTTGTTTGTTATTAGGAAATAGTTTTCTCTTGTTGTTGAAGCTTCTTATCTATAGGAATAGAGTTTACCCATGATTGTGAAGGAATCCTAGAGGGAGGGCCTAGTCTTTAGATTATATCATTGCACTGCAAAATTATGATTCAGAAGTGATTTGTCTAGAATTTAGTAATAGTACCAGGAAAAACCCCTTACCTTCTCTGGTACACAATTAACTGACTTGCTTTGAAAAATAATATGAGTTGGAAACAGAGAAGAAAGATGTGTAGTTGGAAAATATGACCTTCATGATACAAATGGCTTGGAAGATCGCATGATAAATTTTACAAGACCAACAACCTCTTCACTGGAAATGCTTTTTTACAACAACATAAATCACTACTAAGCAAGTAGATGTTGCCAGACTGAATACACACTAATCAAAATTGACCATATCTGTGGAAAAGAGATGATGGAAAAGCTCAATATCATTTGTCGGAAGAAGGCCAGGAGACGACTACAAAATACACCATCAATTGCTCATATGTGAGTTCAAATTGAAGCTGAAGAAAATTAAAACAAGTTCACAAGAGCCAAAATACAACCTTGAATATATCCAATGTGAATTTAGAGTAGATTTAACACATTGAACACTAATGACTGAAGACAAGTTGTGGAAGGACATCATTCGTGAAGAAAGCAAAAGGTCATAAACAAAAAGAAAAGGGAGGAAAAAAGACCAAAAATGGATGTCAGAAGAGAACTGAAACTTGCTTTTGAAGAACTGAGCAGAAGATTTCAAAGGGTGAATCAAGAAGACAAAGTAAAGTATTATAATGAAATGAATTATAACTCCAAGATCTGGAGTTAGAAAATCAAAAGAGAAGAACACACTATAGAAGATATATAAATGATCTATAAACACATTAAAAAATGCTGAACATCATTGATCAATAGGAGAATGGAAAAATAACCACAATGAGCCACCACTTCTCAACCACTAGGATGACTATAACTCAAAATACAGGCAATAACAAGTTTTGACAAGGATATGGAGAAATTGGAACCCTCATATATTGCTGGTGGGATTGTAAAATGGTACACTGCTTTGGCAGTTCATCAAAATATTCAACACAGAGTTAGCCAGCAATTACCCTCTTAGGTTCATAACAAAGAGAATTGAAACACACACATAAAAACTTGTGCATGAAAGTTCAGGGAAGAATTATTCATAACACCCAAAGAGTGGAAATAGCCCAAATGTCCACCAAGTGATAAATGGATAAACAAAATGTGGTATATCCATAAAATGGAATGTTCTTCTACAATAAGAAGCAATGAAATACTGAGACATGTCACATCGTGAATGAAACCTGAAAATATTACATTAAATGAAAGAAGCCATTCACAAAAGGCCACCTATTGTATGATTCCATTCATATGAAAGTTCAAAATAGCCAGATTTATAGAGACAGAAAATAACTTAGTGTCTGCCAGGTAGAAGTGGAAAGGGAGAGTGAAGAGTGACTGCCAGTGAGTATGGGGATTGTTTTGGAGGGGGACCATGAAAATGCTCTAAAGTTAGATAGCTGTGAGGGTTATACAACTCTATGAACATACTTAAATACAGTGAACCGTACTCTTTCAATGGTTAAATTTTGTGGTATGTAAATTTTTTAGTTAATTCTATGTCAAGGATGCTGTAAATGGTAAAAAGAACCACCATCACCACGGCAACAACGACAAAATAGTAACTCAATGCTGATAGTTTACCACCCTCCTCTAAGCCTTTCCCATCTAGGTTGTACCTGGTGTCCACCTCTTTATTTATTTCAAACCTACCATTAAGGTCTTCTCCAAACAATGAAGTAATCCCCTAGTTCAAATTGGCTCAAAAACTCTGACAATCTTTTAAAATTGCAGTCTTTTTATTTTTTCTCTTTAATACATTAGCAAGAAAAATACAGGCCTTTCTAATCATGAATTATTAATAAGTTACACACATGTGACAAGCACATATTCTATTTAAAATTTTCTCCTATGTCTGTTATCAGAGAAAACAAATCAAGAAATATAAAAATAAACTTAAAAATAAATCCATTGTCATTGAATCAAATCTGGCTCATAGTGACTGTATAGAACAGGATACAACTGTCCCACAGTGCTTCCAAAGCTATAAATCTTTACAGAAGCAGGCTTCCACATCTTTCTCCCACAGAGTGGCTGGTGGGTTTGAACAGCTAATCTTTTGGTCGTCAGTCAAGTGCTTTAACCACTGCACCACAACCATTGCCCTCTAGTTGATTCCGACTCATAGTGACTGCACCACAAGGACCCCTAAATGTAGCATACCAAAAATCAAACCCAAACCTGTTACTGCCTAGGCAATTTCGACTCATAGCAACTCTATAGGACAGAGTAGAACTACCCTATATCGTTGCTAAGGAGCACATGGGGGATTCCAAATGGCTACCTTTGAAGACTAAGGTGTGCCTGACCCAAGCCACAGTATTTTCAACTGGACCAATAAGCCACATCATGATAAATGAAGAAAAGACTGAGGTTGTCAAGGATTTCATTTTACTTGGATCCACAATCAACACCCATGGAAGCAGCAGTCAAGAAGTCAAAACACACATTGCATTGGGCAAATCTGCTGCAAAGGACGTCTTTAAAGTGTTGAAAAGCACGTATGTCACCTTGAAGCCTGACCCAAGCCATGGTATTTTCAGTCACATCATACGTGTGTGAAAGCTGGACGATGCATAAGAAAACCGAAGTAAAATTGACACCTTTAAATTGTGGTATTGGTGAAGAATATTGAATATACCATGGACTGCCAAAAGAACAAACAGATCTGTCTTGGAAAAAGTACAACCAGAATGCTCCTTAGAAGCAAGAATGGCGAGACTGTGTCTTATATACTTTGGACATGTTGTCAGGAGGGATCAGTCCCTGGAGAAGGACATTATGTCGGGCAGACGACAGGGTCAACGGAAAAGAGGAAGACCCTCAACGGGGTGGACTGACACACTGGCTGCAACAATGATTGTTAAGGATGGCTCAGGACTGGGCAGTGTTTCATTCTGTTGTGCATAGGGTCGCTACGAGTGGGAACTGACTCCACGACACCTAACAACAACAACACCTTTGGTTAACAGCTGTAGCTTTTAGCCACTATGCCACCAGCGTTTCCAAATGTGGCTTAGAAGGTCTGAAATCACGATACAGCTGCATAGATTGTCAGAAAATGCCCAGCAGATTTAATCAAGGTATCTAGTAAAGGGTTACCTGACATCACCTTTCCTCTGACTCCCAGATAGCCAGTCAGCCATCTGCAGACAGCAATATGCCCTGACTCTGGGTCATTTCCATACTTTACTATGAAGAATTTAAAGATGTCTAGAGTACAAGTGGTTTGTGCTTGGTTACCGACTGAAAGGTCGGTGGATTGAACCCACTCAGCTGTGCCATGAAAGAAATGCTTGGCAATCTGTGTTCATAAAGATTAGAGCCAAAAAACTCTGTGGACCTCAGTTCTATTCTGTAACACAGGCAGTCGACATGAACCAGAATCAAATCGAGGGCAACAGGTTTAGATTACAAACCTGTCCATTCATGATCAAGCCAAATCTGCTGCTCTTATAAGCCCAGAAATTGTGACTTACCAATTACTGTTCATAAAATCTCAGTTATGCTTTTAAATCTGTCCCTTTGCTTCACCCCCATTAAAAGAGGATTCACAAAATCACCTGCCCTGTGTCAGTGGTCTTAGCCTATGTTGACTGACTCACTTTAGAGATCAATGAATCCTGAGCAAATATATATATATTTGCAGTGAGCTCTCCTAAAAGAAAGCAGTGATGACTCAAACCCAGCATAAGATTGCTCAGATACGTCAAACACTTTTGTACACAGGGGCCCTGGTGGTGCAGTGATGAAGCTTTTGGCTGCTAACCAAAAGGTCAGTAGTTTGAATCTACCACCCGCCCCTTGGAAAACCTAAGGAGGCAGTTCTACTTTGTCCTATAGGATTGCTATGAGCCAGAACACAATTGATGGCAAAAAGTTTGGTTTTGATTTTAAGGGGAGCTGAGCTGCTGTATTCCTCATATCTCTGACTCTTTACATTGGCCAGTTGACTGTTTTTCCTGTATTCTTTGTCTCACAAGGCTGGCCCACTAATAATAGCCCCCATCAGAGGAGCCCAATTATCTATTGTCTTTGTAAGTCTAACTCAGATATAGGGCTGTGATCCATTACTGTATTTTTATATAAATAATGAGCACCTTTTACATTTGTTTGCCACCCACTCCCTCCCCACCTTGAGGTATTTTAGCAAACACTTTGATAATTTTTTACAGCAATGTATAAAAAAATGGCATAGAGGCACTTCTAAAAATATCTCAGGGCGGAGGGAATGGTTGGCAAACAAACATAGAAGGCACTTGTTATTTGTGTAAACATATAGTACACATGGCCAACGCCCCCCAAAACTGACTCTGACACATGCATTCAATTCTTGTTGTTTTCTGTTTGGCCACTCTGTTTAACACCACCTGTCTGTTTCAATGCCCTGTGACTGCTATTTCTGGAGGATTCACAAAATCACCTACCCAATGTCAGGGGTCTCAGTCTACGTAGACTGATTCACCTTAGAGAGCAATGAATCCTGAGCAAAATAGATTAAGAAAAAAAAATACATATGTATGTGTATATATATATATATATATATATATAAAGAGAGAGAGCTTTCAAAAAAGAAAGCAGGGATGATTCAAAGCCAGCATAAGATTGCTAAATAATGCCACGCATTTTGGTTTTGAGTTTTACTAATTGGTAGAATAAAAGACCTAGTCCTAGGTTATCCTGATTTTAGTAAAGTATTTGTTAAATCTTTTGTAATATTCTTATGTACATGATGTAGTTATATGTGGCGGATGAAAATATGAAAAATATCTCATAATTACATGAATGCAAAAAGGATCCCAAGACTGAATATAAAGTGAATAATCTCAAGTTACCTTTCCATAGGACTTTATATATAGTTTTACCTTGAAAAACCATTTTATGAATAACTGGAGGAAGCCATAGAAGAAATTATTATAAAATTCATAGCATCAACATAGAAAAGAGTGACGAATTTTTTCATAATAAGGATTCAAGAAGATTTTGTCAGGCTGTGCGAATTAAATTTAACAGTAATAAACATAGAATTTTCTGTGGAACATAAAGTTATTCATTTCGTAGATATTTGGGCACGTATCATGAGACAAAAGTTATTTAAATCAAACCAAACCTAAAGCCATTGGGTCAATTCTGAGTCATAGCGACCCTATAAGACAAAGTAGAACTGCCCTCATACGGTTTCCAAGGAGCAGCTGGTGAATTTGAATTGCCAATCTTTTGATTAGCAGCCAAGCTCTTAACCACTGCACCACCAGGGCTCCCAAAGGGCACTCAAAATAGAGAGACGAATAAGATAGAATTCCCTGCGCTTCAGAATCTCACAGACTAGAAAGAGAGAAGGGCAGACTAGAAACTGTAACGAATGTTATGGTTGCACAGGTCCTAGAGAAGCACAGAGAATATGAATGGGGGGTTGTTGCAGAGGCATAGTGGGGGTGGGGGTGGAGGCACAGGGAGGAACTTGCTCCTGAGTGCAAGCCCAAGGAGACGCCAGACAAGGCATGGAATGACATCACCCAAACCCCCCCCCCCAAAATGACATCACCAGACACCACAAATACGAAAGACACCTGACTGAGGAGGCCAGACAAGACAGGGGAAGGCATTTTTGCTGATGCATCACCTCTATCAACACCTATTCATCTCGAAATTGGAGGGGGGCAACTTAGAGATCGTCCCTGTGAGCTCATTACACTCCCTTCCCCCCAGGATCACTGAAGACTCCCAAGAGAAACCTGAATCTAGAAGCAGAAGTAAGAGTAAGCCAGTCTATCACAACGTTCACAATTGAGAAGAAGCCAACTAGCGGACCTTCATTTTCAAAAGATCTACATTAGGAGAAAAAAAACCCTAAAAAATGCAAGGAACCCCAAAGGATTTATTAAAAGGAACGTAATATCCAGAACAAGGGGGATGATAGTCACACAAGATCAACTGCATCTGGTGAACTGGGCTTAGTTCTAGGTGCTGTATTTTAGGATGGCCATTTATAAATTATAATTATCCAGAAAAATTGAAGATTTGGATCCAAATGATATATAACAAATATCAACATGACTAATAACACAACAGAGGGATTGGATTTATTGTATGTTACCTCAGATGGTGGAGCTATGCATAATGTCTCAGCATCAGAACGTTTCTAACGATAAATGTCCAAAAGCAGGATAAGTTGAAATATGAAAAAAAGATAATTTTTTGTCTTCAAATGCATTACATGGAAAAATAAGTAACCATTTGACGGAGGTGGCTTTAAGTATTTTGTATATTACTGTGAGGAGGCTAAGCCTTCATGAAGATTAAACTGGTCTAGGGCACATGGGATTCAGATACTCCCCGTTTCTCTGCGTGGAATGGTTAGCCAGGGTGCTCTGCAGGCTTTAGACTGAGTGCCCTGTAAAGGAAATAGCTTTTAGTAATGGTGGTGGTGGCAGTTCAAAATAGATATCCCTTGGTTCTCTTTTATGGAGGGTTCAGAATGCAGATCTCAGTTTCTGAGTTGCTAATGTAAATATTAGGAATCAAAGTCATGATTCCCTAGTGTAGCTCCCTCCTAGTGCCACCTGAGATGCTTGCCAAAGTGGAGTGTTTTTATCCAGGGTTTGGAAATTCAAGAGATCTCTTCAAAAACATACAGATAGAAGGTCCCTCAAGATTTCTGTTTACCAGGAATGAGCTATTGGGAAAAGAGAGCAATTTAAATTTCCTTTTCTTGTCCTTATGAGGCTCTCATTAGCTCCCTTGTGTATAATATTCTCTCTAGGTGATGAAATAGTAGTCAGTACATTACTGACTAGAAATTAAGACCTGGCATTGCTCTAGGAGGTCCTCATGACAACAGCTTCCAATGTGAATGTAATTTCTGAAATATTTGAAGGCATGTTTTATTTTTTTCTATTTATTTAAAGTTTAGAGAAATAATTCATTATGTTTGTTAGTGTTGCTCTTTGTAGTTTTGAAGACTATTTTTATTGAACACTTACTATATGCCACACACAATCCTAACCCTGTTACATTTATTAACACATTTAATCCTCACGAGGCCCAGTGATAAAGATGATATTAGACTGAATCATGTACAATTTCACATGATTTATGTTTTTCTCATGTATATTTTTCCATAAGTGGAAGGTATGTTTTTCCACTTATGTAGGTCTCTTTTGGTTCCTTGCAGTAGTGTCTTACAGTTTTCTTTGTATAGGTCTTTTACATCTCTGATTAAATTAATTCTTAAGTATTTTATCTTTTAATGGCATTGATTTGGTGACTTCCTCCTCGAAGTTCTCTTTGTTGAAGTAGAGGAATCCAACTGAATTTTGTATGTTTATCTAGTATCCTTATACTTTGCTGAAATCTTCTATTAGTTCTACTAGTTTTCTTGTGAATTCTTTGTGGTTTTATGTGTATAAGATTATAACATCTACAAATAGGGATATTTTTACTTCTGCCTTAGCAATTGGATGTTCTTTATTTCTTTTTCTTGCTTTATTGTTATGGCTAGGACCTCCAGCACAATGCTGAATAAGAGTGGTGATAAAGGGCATCCTTGTCTGGTTCCTGTTCTCAAGGGAAAGGCTTTCAGACTCTTTCTGTTTATGATGTTGGCTCTCGTCTTTGTATAAATATCCTTTATTATGTTGAGGAGTTTCTGTTCTATTTTTATTTTGCTAAGAGTTTTTATCACGAATGGGTGTTGGACTTTGTCAAATGCCTTTTCTGCATCAATTGGTAAGATCGTGTGGTTCTTATCTTTTGTTTTATTTATGTGATGGATTACACTGATTGTTTTTCTAATGTTGAACCATCCCTGCATACCTGGTATGAATCCCTCTTGTTCATGGTGAATTATTTTTTTGATATGTTGTTGAATTCTATTGGCTAGAATTTCATTAAATACTTTTGCATCTATGCTCATGAAGGGTATTGGTCTGTAATTTTCTTTATTTGTGGTGCCTTTTTTTTTTACCTGCTTTTGGTATCAGGGTTATGGAGGCGTCATAGAATGAGTTCAGGAGTATTCCAGCATTTTCTATGCTCTGAAATACCTTTAATAGGAGTGATATCAGCTCTTCTCTGAAAGTTTGGTAGAATTCTCCAGTGAAGCTGTCAGGGTCGGGTTTTTTTTTGTTTGTTTGTTTTTTTTACCTCTTCAATGTCTTCTTTTGTTACAGGTGTATTTGGTCAGTCTACCTCGGTTTGTGTTAGCTTGGGTGGGTAAAGTGTTTCTGGAAACTTGTCTGTTTTCTGTAGTTTTTCAAATTTGTTGGAGTACAGATTTTCACAATACTCCATTATGATTGTTTTCATTGCATTTGGATCTGTTGTGATATCATCCATGTTATTTCTTATTCAAGTTATTTGGTTCCTCTCTTTTTTTTTTTTTTTTGTCAGTTTGGCCAGTGGTTTATTGCTTTTGTTGATCTTTTAAAAGAACCAGCTTTTGGTACTGCTGACTTTTTCAATAGTTTTTCTATTCTCTATTTCAATAATTTTTATGTTTTTTTTTCTGGTGGCTGAGGCTTCTTTTGCTCTTCTCTTTCTGTTTGTTTGAGTTATAGGGTTAATGCTTTGATTCTGGCCCTTTCTTGTTTTTGGATATGTGCCTTTATTGCTGTAAATTGACCTCTGAACACTGCTTTTATTATGTCCCCAAGGTTCTGGTAGGATGTTTTCATCCTCATTTGATTGTATAATTTTTTTTTTTATTTCATCCTTGATTTCTTTTATAACCCAGTAGTTTTGAGCAAGGTATTTTTCTCTTTCCATGTATTTGATTTTTTTTTTCTTGCTATTTCTCTTATTAATTTCTACTTTATGGCATTTTGGTCACAGAAGATGCTTTGTGTTGTTTTGATGTTTTGGATTCTGTTAAGGCTTGCTTTGTGCCCTAATAATGTGGTCTAATCAGGAAGATGTTCCATGGGCATTGGAAAAGAATGTATACTTGCCTGCTATTAGGTGTGGTGTTCTTTATATGTCCATGAGATCAAGTTGGTTGATTGTGGCATTTAAATCTTCTGTGTCTTTATTGAGCTTCTTTCTGGATGATCTGTCCTTCACCGAAAGTGGTGTGTTGCAGTCTACTACTATTGTGGAGCTATCTATTTCTCTTTCCAGTGCTGTTAGAATTTGTGTTATGTATTTTGGAGCCCTGTCATTGGGTGTGTAAATATTTATCATGGTTATGTCCTACTGGTGTATTGACCCTTTAATCATTATATAGTGTCCTTCCTTATCCTTTGCGGTGGATTTTGCTTCAAAGCCTATGTTGTGAGAGATTAATATTGCCACTCCTGCTCTTTTTTGATTGTTGTTTGCCTTATATATTTATTTCCATCCTTTGAGTTTTAGTTTGTTTTTGTCTTTGAGTCTAAGGTATGTCTCTTGAAGGCAGAATATAGACAGTGATTTTTTTTTTAACATTCTGCTACTTTCTGTCTCTTTATTGGTGCATTTAGTCTATTTTCATTAAGCATAATTATTGATTGGTATGAGTTTCGTAATGTCATTTTGATTTTTTTTCTTTTTTTTTGTGGTATTGACAGTTCCTTTGTCCCACTTAATATTCCGTGCTGAGTCGTTTTACTTTATATGTTTTCTTTTTATCTTTTTCCTTGTTGTTGATTTTGTATTTGCTGAGTCTTTATGTTTTTCTTCTTTTTTATTTCTATTTTGATGTGTAGGTTTGTTAGTTTCCTTTGTGGTTACCTTTGAATTTATCCCTATTTTTCTAAGTTTATTCCAATCTTTTATTTCTTCTTATTGCCTTAATTTCCTCTCCATATGAAAGTTCTATGAATACACTATTTAATTGCTCTATAGGGTTGCTATGAGTCGGAATCGACTTGATGACAGTGGGTTTGGTTTTGTGGCTTTTTTTTGTCTTAATGTTGTCATATTTTACATATTGATATCTTTGTTTCCCTATATTTTCAGTGTTTTAGCTTTGACTTATTTTTGTGACTTTCCCATCTAGGTCGATAGCTGATTGTTCTGCCCTGTATTCTAGTCTTGGTTTGTTATTTTAGATTTTATATTCTCTATCTGGTACAACTCCTTTAGTATTTCTTATAATTTTGGTTTGATTTTCACAAATTCCCTTAACTTCTGTTTATGAAAATGCCCTAATTTCATCATCGTTCTTGGCTGGCAATTTTTTTTTTTTCCCTTCAAGGCTTTATATATGTCATCCCACTGTGTTCTTGCCTGCATAGTTTCTTCTGAGTAGTCAGAGCTTAGTGTTATTGACTCTCTTTTGTAGGTGACTTTTCTTTTATCATTCTTAAAAGTCTCTATCTTTGGTTTTGGCTAGTTTGATTATAATACATCTTGGTGACTTTCTTTTGGCATCTACCCTGTGTGGGGTTTAATGAGATTCTTGGATAAATATCTTCTCATCTTTCATGATATCGGCAAAGTTTTCTACCAACAAGTATTCAACATTTTTTTTCTATATTTTCTGTTATCCCTTCTCCCTTCTTCAGGTACTCCAGTCCCTCATAGGTTATTCTTCTTGATAGTAAAAAAAAATAGAGTCCTCTATAATTCTTAAAATTTCTTCATTCTTTAAAATTCTTTTATCTGTTTTTTCCTCAAATAAGTTGATCTCAAGTGCTTTCTCTTCAGTCTCACTAATTCTAACTTTCATTGCCTCAATTCTGCTACTCTGAGTTTCTATTGAGTTGTCTAATTCTGAAATTTTATTATTAATCTTTTGCATTTCTATCCCCTGTCTCTCTATGGATTCTAGCAGCCTGTAAAATTTTCATTTTGCACTTGTATAGCTTTCCTAAATTCCTCTATTATTTTGTCTGTCTGTTCCTTGCCTTAGTCTGAGTTTTGTCTGATCTCCTTCCTTACCTCTTGAAGAGCTCTGTATATTAATCTTTTGAATTCTGCTTCCCATAATTCCAAGAACTTGTCTTCCAAAGGAGGTTTCTTGGTTCTTTGTCTTGATCACTTGCTGAGCAATCATGGTCTTCCTCTTTATGTGATTCGATATTGACTCTTGTCTCTGAGCCATCAATAAGTTATTACATTTATTTATTGTATGTTTGCTTACTGTGTCCTTTCTTCTTCTTTTTTTTTCTTTTCATATGCCCCAATAGGCTGGGCATGTGAGCTACTTTGATTATTGACATCCTTGGAGCTCTCACAACCTGTCATCAGGTTATTAGAGCTGCTACTAGGTATGTGAGCCCAGGAGTCCCTTTACTTTTCTTGTGCAAATTCAGCTCAATCATCCAGTTCGTCACTCACTGAGTGTATGGTGTAAGCTCTCACCTACAGTCCTAGATGGGCAGGGCTACATAGGGGTGATTGGAGCAGGCACAGGTATCTCTCTGAAGTAGGGCATTATGTGCTGGGCAAAGTAGGTGGCTCACGGCTGCCCCTGAGTGCCTAGCTCCCTGTCCCCTGGATTGCATAGGTGGGTGGGTTTTGCAGCCAGACTTTGGGCACCCAGTACTGTTGCGTGTAAGGATTGGGAGGCACCACTTATTCTCAGACCACTGTCATGGGTGTCTAGCTGGACTGGGTGGACACACCAGTCAGTCTTCTGAGGTGGGTGAGTTAGAACCTTACTTAATGGCCAGGGTGGTGTCAGATGTCATGAATCTGCTACCCCCCTTAACTGTTGCAGTTGAAAATAGGCTTCAGGTATGTACCGTGTTGTACTATGCTAATGAGAGCCTACATTATGGAATGGGCCTACACAGGTTTAGGCAGGGTGAAAGGCATTTAAAGTCCATGGACCCCTTAGGCCTCTGACTAGACAAAGGGGCAGTGACTGCCCTGAGTTTTGGGTTTTGGGGGAGCTGGCAGTTTCTCTTTTTCCATTTGTCTGTTTTTTTTTTTTTTTTATCAGTTGCCTCCTCAGAGCTGGGAAACTGACTCAGGTGCAAAGGGATCCACTTCCAGAATGGTAGGCATGGCAATCACTGAATGCTGCCAGACTGACAACAGAACAGAGGGGGGAGGGTCAGGGGAGGAGAAGAGAGGCACTTCTCAATGGGGGAAGGGTTATTTTGATCTCAACACTTGCATTTAACTTTTGCAAATCCAGCTTCTCTTCCCCCTGGCTCAGGAGGCTTGTGCAATCTCTCCACCACTCGGTATCTTCTGACATGGAAAACACGTCCCGAGTGCTAATGCTTGTTTCAGCCTGTGTGCACCAGTTGGTCCAGCCTGTAGCATGACTGCCAGGTCAGGTATGACACTTCCTTACTGCTTCTGAACTGTCTCTCCCTTGCCCTGCAGCTCAGTCTTACTCCTCAAGTTTGTCTTTGATGTTCAGGGCCCCTAGATTGTCATGTGTAATTGATTCACTTGTTTTGGGAGGTCTTTTTTGTAAAAGGGACCACAGGAAGCATCTGACTGTTCTGCCATCTTATCCCCTCTCCTGGAAGACTATTTTTAATGAACACTCATTACGCACCACACATATTCTAAACTTGTTACATTTATTAACTCATTTTCTCCTCCCACAACCCAATGTGAAAGAAGACATTAGATTTAATTGAGCAGCAATTTCCTATGATTTAATTTAATATATTATGTCCATTTTAAAAATAATGGAGCTGAGGCACAGAAAGGTAATTTGCCTACACTTACCCAGATAGTGAGTTGAATTTAGTTTGCTCATAAAATGTTGACATTTAGTATGCTATATTTTTAAAGCATTCATTTATTCATTTGACACATGTACAAAACACCATGTTGTGTGTTAGGATATATATTTAGAAATTCAAAACTGTATATTTAAAAAAAATTGTCTGCAACAGAACTTAATATATATTTTGTAAACAGTTATACAGCACTTATCATGGTGGTGTAGTGGTGAAAGCTATCATCAGAAACACCAGTGGCTCCGAGGGAGAAAGATGTGGCAGTCTGCTTCTGTGGAGGTTTACAATCTTGGAAACCCCATAGGGTCAATATGAGCCGGAATTGACTTGACTGCAGTGGGTTTGGTTTTTTTTGGTTTTACACATCAAATAATGTTTGAAGCTCTCTACTGCTTTCTTCCTCCCATGTCTATCTAGATGCATAATCCTCTTTTGTGAATGAGGAAACTGAGGCACAGAGAGGTTAATCAACTTTAAAGCATGAAGACACTATCAATAATTATGCAAAGACAACAGGTATAAACCAAAATTGTGCACAGTAAGCTGAGATATGTGGTTATCTATTTAGAAAAAAAAATGAATTTATGCTATGGCTAATGATGCATAAAATCATTCATTCATTTATTCATTAAAAATATTTATTTTCCTGTTATGCACAAAGCTTTGTGGTTGGGGTTAAAGTTATCATGGTGAGCAAGCTAAATATAGTAACTTTTTCTTAGGGAGAAGACTGTCCACCCCTGTGCTGTACTCTCCAACATGGCAGTCACTAGCCACATGTGGCTATTTAAAATTTAACTAAATTAAATTAAGTTAAATATTTACTTTCTCAGTCACACTCACACATTTCCAGCGCTCAATAGCCACATGTGACCAGTGACTACTGTATTGGGGAACGCAGTGAGAACATCACCATTATTGCTGGAAGTTCTGTCGGACAGTGTTAGTCTAGTGGAAGAGGGAGAAGAGATGAAATAATCAATTTAACAGAAAATCATAGTTTGATACTTGCTGTGAAGGATAGGTCCATTTTGCAATGAAACCTTGGCATTTTTGGCCTCAAGCATCCAAGCATTTGCATAAGTATAGGAACTCTCTCAGGTGATGGAACCCAGAAGTTCTTTTTCTTTTTTTATTGTGCTTTACGTGAAAGTTTACAGAGCAAATTATTTTCTCATCAAATGATTAATACACATATTGTTTGGTGACCTTGGTTACCATCCCAGAGATGTGTCAACACTCTCCCCTTCTCGACCTTGGGTTCCCTATTTCCATTTGTCCAGCTTTCCTGTCCCTTCCTGCCTTTATCTCCTTGCCTCGGGCTGGTGTGCCTATTTATTCTTGTATACATGGTTGAGCTATGTGTATTACTGTTTGTTTTATGGGCCTGTCTAATCTTTGATTGATGGAACCCTGATGATGCTATGGTTAAGAGCTCAGGCTAACCAAAGGTGGCCAGTTCAGAGCCACCAGCCACTCCTTGGAAACCCTATGGAGCAATTCCACTCTGTCCTACATGGTTGCTATAATTCGGAATTGACTTGATGGCAACAGGTTTGGTTTTTGGTTTTGGTAATCTTTGCCTGAAGCGTGAACCTCAGGATTGACTTCAGTACTGAGTTAAAAGGGTGTCCACAGACTATACTCTCTGTCAGACCAGTAAATCTGGTCTTTTTTTGTGAGATTGAACTTTGTTCTACATTTTTCTCCAGCTCTGTCTAGGATCCTCTACTGCAATCCCTGTCAGAGCAGTCGGTGGTGGTAGCCTAGTTGTGCTGAACTCAGCCTGGTGGAGGCTGTGTTAGTTGTGGTCCGTTAGTCCTTTGGACTAAGCTTTCCTTTTTGTCTTTGGTTTTCTTCATTCTCCCTTGCTCCAGACTGAGTAGAACCAGTGGAGTATCTTAGATGGCCCCTACACACTTTTAAGAAAACAGAGGCTACTCACTGAAGTAGGATGATAGAACATTTTCTTTATAAAGTATATTATACCAGTTGACCTAGGTGTCCCACAAGACTGTTGTTTCAATCTCTTTTTTTGTTATGGGTCTATTTAGTTGTTTTACTTCTGATTGTGGTAGTTTATGTAGGTAGTGTTTTTCTAGGAATTCATCCATTTCTTCTAGGTTTGCAAATTTGTTAGAGTACAATTTTTTGTAATAATCTGATATGATTCTTTTAATTTCCGTTGCATCTGTTGTGATGTGGCCCATCTCGTTTCTTATTCTGGTGGTTTCCTTTCCTGTATTTCTTTACTCAGTCTGGCCAATGGTTTATCAATTTTGTTAATTTTTTCAAAGAACCAGCTTTTGGCTTTGTTAATTCTTTCAATTGTTTTTCTGTTCTCTAATTCATTTAGTTCAGCTCTAATTTTTATTATTTGTTTTCTTCTGGTGCCTGATGGATTCTTTTGTTGCTCATTTTCTATTTGTTCAAGATGTAGGGACAGTTCTCTGATTTTGGCTTTCTCTTCTTTTTGTTTGTGTGCATTTATCGATATAAATTGACCTCTGAGCACTGCTTTTGCTGTGTCCCAGAGGTTTTGATAGGAAGTACTTTCATTCTCGTTGCATTCTAGGAATGTCTTTATTCCCTCCGTAATGTCTTCTATAACTCAGTCTTTTTTCAGCAGGGTTTTGTTCAGTTTCCAAATATTTGATTTCTTTTCCCTAATTTTTCTGTTATTGATTTCTACTTTTATGGCCTTGTGGTCTGAGAAGATGCTTTGCAATGTTTCGATATTTTGAATTCTGCAAAGGTTTGTTTTATGACCTAATATGTGGTCTATTCTAGAGAATGTTTCATGTGCGCTAGAAAAAAAAGTATACTTTGCAGCAGTTGGGTGAATTGTTCTGTATCAGTCAATGAGGTCAAGTTGGTTGATTGTAGCAATTAGGTCTTCCGTGTCTCTACTGAGCTTCTTACTGGATGTCCTGTCCTTCTCCGAAAGTGGTGTGTTGAAGTCTCCTACTATAATTGTGGAGGTGTCTATCTCACTTTTCAGTTCTGTTGAAGTTTGTTTTATGTATCACACAGCCCTGTCATTGAGTGCATAAATATTTAATATGGTTATATATTCCTGGTCAATTGTCCCTTTAATCATTATGTAGTGTCCTTCTTTATTCTTTGTGGTGGATTTAACTTTAAAGTCTATTTTGTCAGAAATTAATATTGCTACTCTGGCTCTTTTTTGCTTATTGTTTGCTTGATATATTTTTTCCATCCTTTGAGTTTGAGTTTGTTTGTGTCTCTAAGTCTAAGGTGTGTCTCTTGTAGGGAGCATATACACGGATCGTGTTTCTTTATCCAGTCTGAGACTCTCTGTCTCTTCATTGGTGCATTTAGTCCATTTACATTCAGCATAATTATAGATAAGTGTGTGTTTAGTGCTGTCATTTTGATGCCTTTTTATGTGTGTTGTTGACAATTTCATTTTTCCACTTATTTTTTTTGTGCTGAGACGTTTTTCTTTGTAAATTGTGTGTTCCTTGTTCTCAAGGTATTTGACTTTATGTTTGCTGAGTTGTTATGTTTTTCTTGGTTTTTATTTTGAGTTATGGAGTTGCTATAACTCTTTGTGGTTACCTTAATATTTACCCCTGTTTTTCTAAGTAAAAACCTAACTCGTAATGTCCTATATCGCCTTGTTTTCCTTTCCATATTGCAGTTCTATGCCTCCTATATTAAGTCCCTCTTTTTGATTAGTGTGATCTTTTACATATTGACTTCAATGATTCCCTGTTTTGAGCATTTTTTTTTAATTAATCTTAATTTGTTTTTGTGATTTCCCTATTTGAGCTGATATCAGGATGCTCTGTTTTGTGACCTTGTGTTGTGCCGTAT
The DNA here is from genome assembly GCF_030014295.1 of Loxodonta africana. Lineage (NCBI taxonomy): Eukaryota > Metazoa > Chordata > Mammalia > Proboscidea > Elephantidae > Loxodonta > Loxodonta africana. The sequence continues at coordinate 69,749,895 of NC_087356.1, forward strand.
CTGATATTTTTGGTTTTCTGACCAAACAATTTCCTTTAGTATTTCTTGTAGCTTTGGTTTGGTTTTTGCAAATTCTCTAAGCTTATGTTTATCTGTAAATGTCGTAATTTTGCCTTCATAGTTCAGAGAGAGTTTTGCTGGATATATGATCCTTGGCTGGCAGTTTTTCTCCTTCAGTGCTCTGTATATGTCATCCCACTGCCTTCTTGACTGCATGGTTTCTGCTGAGTAGTCTGAACTTATTCTTATTGATTCCCCTTTGTAGGAAACCTTTCTTTTATCCCTGGCTGCTTTTAAAATTTTCTGTTTATCTTTGGGTTTGGCAAGTTTGATAATAATATCTCTTGGTGTTTTTCTTTTTGGATCAATCTTAAATGGGGTTCGATGAGCATCTTGGATAGATATGCTTTCATCTTTCATGATGTCAGGGAAGTTTTCTGCCAACAGATCTTCAACTATTCTCTCTGTGTTTTCTCTTATCCCTCCCTGTTCTGGGACTCCAAACACACGCAAGTTATTCTTCTTGATAGAGTCCCACATGATTCTTAGGGTTTCTTCATTTTTTTAGATTCTTTTATCTGATTTTTTTTTTCCAGCTATATTGGTGTCAATTCCCTGGTCTTCCAGATCTCCCACTCTGCATTCTTATTGCTTGAGTCTGTTCCTCTGACTTCCTATTGTATTGTCTAATTCTGTAATTTTAGTGTTAATCTTTTGGATTTCTGAATGCTGTCTCTCTATGGATTCTTGCAACTTATTAATTTTTCCAGTACGTTCTTGAATAATCCTTTTGAGTTTTTCAACTGCTTTATCAGTGTGTTCCTTGGCTTTTTCTGTAGATTTCCTTATTTCATTTCTGAGGTCATCCCTGATGTCTTGAAGCATTCTGTAAATTAGTTTTTCATATTCTGTATCTGGTAATTCCAGGATTGTATCTTCATTTGGGAAAGATTTTGATTCTTTAGTTTGGGGAGTTGTAGAAGCAATCATGGTCTGCTTCTTTATGTGGTTTGATATCGACTGCTGTCTCTGAGCCATCACTAAGATATTGTAGTGATTTATTCTATATTTGCTCACTGAGTCTTATCTTGTTTTGTTTTCTTTCAATATATGTAGATGGGCTAGTAGATTGCGCTGTCTTGATTGTTGTAGCCCTTGACTCACTTATGTCCTATTACCAGCTGGTTTGGGCTCTTACCAGATATATAAGCCTGAGTCCATTCACTATTCTTGAGTAGAATCTGATTTTGGGTCATCAAGTGTGTGGTGCAGACTGTCACCTATCCACTTAGAGAGGTAGTGGTGATAGTTGTGTGCACCAGATTCTAGTAGCAGCAGGGGTTTACACTCCAGGGGGGCAGGATGCTGACAAGTTTCCCCCAAGTGTCAGTGAGGTAGGTGTGTCTCTATTCCTAAAGCACCTTGGTGGGTGGGCTCTGCAGCTGTACCTTAGGCCCCCAATGCAAGTACCTCTACAGATTGGTAGGGGTCACCCTCCTTAGACCCCTAAGGCAGGAGGCTAGGTGGTCTGGGGGAGCTTCAGCCCTCAGTTCCCTGTTGTGGGTCAGTGAGGGCTCTGTTGAATATGCAGAGATATCAGACCTGGGAAACTTGTCTTTCCAGGAATCCTCTAAAACAATTGCAGTCAGATCCCTATCAGAAATGCCTTTGCATTGTAATAGCCACCTTGTTACCTGTAGGGATGAAAGCCCAAGACTGTGGATCACATGTGCTTGGCTGGAGCTGGTTCTGTGTTTTTAGTTCAGTTAGGGAAGGGTTTTTGTTCCCTGGGTTTTTTTGTAGCTGCTTCTCTCAGACCAGGAGAATATGTTAGGAAAAGACCAAAATAAATAAATAAATAAATAAATAAAAGGAAGAAAGAAAATCCTCAGTGCAGTTCACTCTCTGGCTCAGGAAATTCCAATGTTAATGAAGCCGCCTGGGAAGGGGAGGGGAGGGTTCAGATAAATAGGAGAGAGTAGCACCCTGGAATATAGACAAAGTTACTTATCTTGCTTGGGATGACTTTTTTATCTGAGATTCCTGAGAGGCGCGTCGACTGTGTGTGTTGGCTGGGTAGAGATTGCCCGCAAGGGTCAGGCCCACGTCCCGTGCTTGCGCTGTCTCAGAAGCCGCAGTTAGTTCCTCTGCTCCCAGCGCAAAGACCAGCGCCAAGGTTCCCTGGCTAGGACGCCCCACTCCCGGCTCCAGAACCAGTTGCTGCCTCCCGGTGACTTCTCCTCCTGTCAGCCACGTTGCTGTGCTGCCTGCGTGCACTGCCTGGGCTTCCCCCAGGTTCAGTTCAGGGGGCTAGGGCTGTGCCCCGTGTTTGCGCCATCACAGGATGCCGTGCTCAGCTCCCCTGTTCCCAGTCCAAAGCCCGGCGCCAAGGTTTCCTGACTGGGACACTGGCTCCAGGCTCTGAAAACAGTTGCTGCTTCCCCGTGGTTGTTCGTTCTCAGTCTCTGTCACTCAGGTCAACTCTAGATCTGTGTTTGATGGTCAGGGTTCGTAGATTGTCATGTATGTGATCGATTCACTTGTTTTTCCGAGTCTTTGTTGCAAGAGGGATCCGAGGTAGCGTCTACCTAGTCAGCCATCTTGGCCCCGCCTCCAATTTCCTATTTCTTAATTGGCCGATAGATTCTGTGTCCTCATCTTGAATTGTTTCCTGATATTTTTATTTCTCTAACCAGAAAACCAGAGATCTCCCTTTAATATCTGTTGTAATTTTGGTCTGATTTTTAAAAATTCCCTTTATTTCTGTTTATCTAGAAATGAACTAATTTCACCATAGTATTTGAGAGACAATTTTGATGAATATATAATCCTTAGCTGACATTTTCTGCTTTTTTGTTTTTCCTTCAAGGTTTTCTATGTGTTATTCCATTGCTTTCTTGCTTGCATGGTTTCTGCTGAGTAGTCAGAGTTTAGTCTTATTGGTTCTCCTTTGCGGGTGACTTTTTGTTTATCCCTAGCCACTCTCAAGATTCTTTTTGTTTGGTTTTGGTAAGTTTGATTATGTAATGTCTTGGTGATTTTCTTTCGGGGCCAACCCTGTATATTGTCCTTGAGCTTCTTGGATAGATAGGGAAGTTTTCTGCCAGCAAGTCTTCAGCAATTGTCTTTGTGTTTTCTGTTATCCTCCCCTGTTCTGGTACTCCAATTTCTTGATAGTGTCCCACATAATTGTTAGGCTTTGTCCATTTTATTTTTAATTCTTTTTTCTGATTTTTCCTCAAACAAGTGATGTTGAGGTATTTATCTTAAGTCTCACTAATTCTGACCTTCCTTGCCTCAACTCTGCTCCTATGACATCGTATTGAGTCTTCTAATTCTGAAATTCAGTTGTTAATCTTTTGGATTTCTAGTTTCTGTCTCTGTATGGTTTCTAGCAACATGTTTATTCTGTTATTTTGTTCTTGTATTACTTTCATGAATTCTTCTACTGCTTTGTCTTTGTGTCCCTTGTCTTTGTTTTACCTGATTGCCTTCCTGATCTTCGGAAAGCTCTGTATATTAGTCTTTTGAATTCATTATGAGGTAGTTCCATTGCCTTATTTTCATCTGGATAGTTTTCTGGTTCCTTATTTTGGTTGCTTCCTGGACCACGTTGTCCTCCTTCTTTATGTGGTTTGATATTGTCTGTTGTCTGTGTTGTCTCTGCACAAACCCTGGAGGCGTAGTGGTTAAGTGCCACAGCGGCTAACCAAAAGAGCAGCAGATCAAAGTGTATGAACATATTTATTATTCTCAATTCTTTTCTAAAATTATTTTTCTAAAGAATGCACTGATATGTTTTAAGACCTTGAGTGAATCATTCTACTTTATTCCTCTGTGCTTTCATTAACCTTGCTCACAGTGAAGTTTAATATTAATTTAAGGTTTCTCTCCTCATTGTAATTTTTTTCCTAGTATAGCCCCTATTTTCATATAAATACCACTCTTCAATGTTCTTATAAAACCTGCCAGTTCCTATATCATTGCAATAATCTCCTTGAGGGCATAGCCACTGTCTAATTCAATTCATGACTCCAGTTCCTGTCACTATGTCTATTCTAGAATAGACAATAAATAAAAGCTGAATGAATGCATGAATAAAGAAATGCTTCCAGGATTAATGAATGTCACAGGATTCTTGGAGCCTTTTTAATATGTATTTTGATCACAATATTATTTTGCTAATTGAGTAGTTATAAAATGGTACCATAGTATCACATTGTTTAGTGTATTTAAAAAATATTAACAGTGAAGTTGAGCATCTATGTGCATTAACTATTTGAGTTTTCTCTTGTGTGAACTACATTATATTTCAGTATATATTTGAAATTATTATATTGGTATGTTGCTTTTTTCTCTTCAATTTTATCTATATGTAATTTTTCTATTATCATCTGAAAAATCTGAAACATATTAAATTTTGTCTGCTTCTCCCACTATTCAATAATGCGTAATTCCTCTTCCTCCAATTATTGAGTTCCTTCTGTGAACCCAGCACATATTGTGAAGAGTAACATACAGAAATGAGAAGCACACCTTTGACCCTTAGGAAACTCAGAAAGCACAATATAATGTACCATGAGTAATAGCACGGTATTCACCTTCTACAATTAGAGCACAAAGGAAACACAGCCTGTGTATCTTGTGGGAAACAGGGCAGACAGGCTTTCTGCAGAGGAATTTTGACAGATGAAAATAGAGTAAATTGCATTCCAGAGGATGGGGGCAGCATATCCAAAGACACTAACATGTGATAGATTCTGTTCTGGGGGAATGACAAATAAATTGGTAATTTGGGAGTGTAAGGAGGAAAGGAAAAATATAAAATGAGGTTGCCATTTAGATTATATGCCAGTCAGATCATAAAAATCATTGTATATGTATTAGAATTTAGGTTTTACTCTAAAGTTAATAGGAAGACAGTGAAAGATTCTACAGCAAGGAAGTAACATCATATGTGCTTTGAAACGAATTGGTAAAACTGATTTTTAAAAACATTTAACTTTATTCAGTAGCTTTAACACTTAAAGAAATAAAATTAATTTTATCAGATTACAAAAACAATCACACATAGTAAGTATAAGCAACTCATTAAATAATGTATATTAGAAGAAATGCCCACAATCCAACTAATTAGATATAACTGTTTTTCATCCTAAAGCCCTGAGGGCACAGTGTTTAAAGTGCTCCGCTGCTAACCAAAGGTCGGTGGTTGGAACCCACCAGCTCCTCCAAGGAAGCAGTTAGCTTCCATAGAGATTTACACCCTTGGAAATCCAATGGGACATTTCTACTCTGTCCTATGTTGTCGCTATGAGTCCACTCCATGGCAGTGACTTTTTTTACAATATCATTTTTCAGTATTTCTATTGTTTCCAATTGTACAAATCTAATAAGTAACATAGTGATAAATGTCTGTGCACATAATTTTTTATGCAGATATTGTCATCTCTTCCAAATTCTCGAGTACCTTGCAAAACAAATTTCCTCCCCTACCCCCACCCATCCAAACACAAACACCGCCATGATCCCTAAAGCCAGGGCGAATCCTTACTCCTGGTGACCTAGTGGTTAAGGGCTATGGCTGCTAACCAAAAAGTCTGCAGTTCGAATCCACCAGGTGCTGCTTCAGACTGTATGGGGCAGTTCTACTCTGTCCTATAGGGTCTCTATGATTCGAAATCGACTCCACAGCAGTACGTCCTGGTATGTACTAAGACTGAAGGTGATTTTACTTCCACCAGGGGGCAATACAGCACAGTTTGCAGATTACGAATAGTTGGAAGGAGAACTTTATTTTCACTCATCACTGACATAATTAGACTGTACCACAGATCCAATATGCTGCCTCAATCTTCACTATTTGTAGAGCTGATATAGGCTAGGAAGAAGAAGAAGACAACCATACTGGCCATCTTAGTGCAGAGGAACAGATCAGAAGGGACAGACAGGGGAGATTTGAGGAGCCAAAAGAGATGTCCGTACACCTCGTTCTTTTAAAGTACCAGCCCAGAAAGCAAGACAATAAAAGTGAGTTCCTCATTCTTGGTCAGTCCTCCTTCCACCCTCCAGTCAGGTCAGGGCTTGCAATGGGGACTGCGTGCACTGATTTGCTTTGGGTTTGGTGGTGTAGTTCACCAGTGGAGTCACTGTGACCATCGAAGCATCCATCTTTTCATTCCACAGTCACCTGTTGTGATAAAAAAAAACGTTTATCTACATGCAGCCTGGAGGCACAGGGCCCAATGCAGTCATCTTTTTTCTCATATTACAGGAACCCGAGAAGCTAAAGAGAAAGAATCGGATTCCGTGACTGACACATCTGCCCAAGGGAAATTCTGTGTTCTCCAGCTCCTAGGGCTGCTGAGAATCAAAACATAAGAAAATGCTTTTATGACCACGGCTTGAAATTTAGTATAAATCTATCTCAGATTCAATATAAAATTAAAGTGTACTGTCTAAAATCTAAGATATTCCATATTTGTTACTTCCCTTTTACCTAAGTACACAATCCTCAATGGAACGTTAAGAAAACGCATGAGGCATTCAGTTTAGCCACACTGAATACAAGCACTTTCCTGTGATGATCATTGGTTCCAAAATTGTCATGAACATTTTGTGCCAGTTACCAATAGTTTTCATGGCATCCTAAGTATAACCGCTTATCGGAACTTGTAGTATACCTCAAACTCTTCTCACAACTTGCTGAAGTTGAACATCAGATATACTGCTATAAGGGCCATTCTGATCTTATATGAACTTCTTGATCTTAGTAGTACTTGATTCCACTGTATATGGTAGGGAAGATACCACGACCCAGATTCAACAGGGTCTTGGATCAGGCATAATGTGTGACACATAGACTAACATAGCAACAGAATATTTTAAGATAGAATTGTCCTGGGGAATCCAAGCTATATTGTTAAATTATTTTGGAGAATTATAAAGTAGTTTGGGTTGATTTGTGGAAAAGTCAAGTATGAAAAGGAAAATTTGTTTTTGCTATTGATGCTGTCAAGTCGGTTCTGACTCATAGATAACCTACGTACAACAGTAAGGAAGCACTGCCTGCTCCTGCATCATCCTCGCAATCTTTGTTCTGTTTGAGCCCATTGTTCCAGCCACTGTGTCAGTCCATCTAGTTGAGGGTCTTCCTCTTCCACTGACCCTCTACTTTACAAAGCATGATGTCCTTCTGCAGGGAATGGTCCCTGCTGATATCATGTCCAAAGTAGGTGAGACTAAGTCTACCCATCCTGGCTTCCGAAGGAGCATTCTTCAAAGAGAGATTCATTTTGTTTGTTCTTTGGGGAGTCCCTGGTATATTCAGTATTCGTTGCCAACACCAAAATTCAAAGGCATCAATTCTTCTTCAGTCTTCTGTATTCATTGTCCAGCTTTTCCATGCATATGAGGCAATTGAAAATACCATGGCTTGGTTCAGTCTCACTTTCCCTAGCCCTCCAAGTGACACCTTTGCTTTTTTAAACACTTTAAAGAGGTCTTTTGTAGTAGATTAGCCCAATGCAACAAGTCAACTGATTTCTTGATTGCTGCTTCCCTGGGCATTGATTGTGGAACCAAGTGAAAAAAAAAAAATCCTTGACAATTTCAATTTTTTCTCTCTTTATCATGATGTTGCTTATTGGTCCAGAAGTGAGGATTTTTCTTTCTTTATGCTGAGGTACAATCGCTACTGAAGGCTGTGATCTCTGATCTTTGTCAGTAAGTGTTTCAAGTCCTCTTCACTTTTAGAAAATGAGGTTGTGCCATTGGATATCACAGGTTGTTAATGAATCTTCCTCCAATCCTGATGCCTCATTATTCTTCATATAGGCCAGCTTCTGGGGTTATTTGCTCAGCTTACAAATGGAATAAGTATGGCGAAAGAATACAACACTGATGCATGCCTTTCCTGATTTTAAAATATGCAGTATCCCCTTATCCTGTTTGAAAGATTGCATCTTGGTCTATATACAGGTTTCTCATTAGCACAATTAAGTGTTCTGGAATTCCCATTATTTGCAATGTTATCCATAATTGTTATCATCCACACAGTTGAGTGCCTTTTCGTAATCAATAAAACACAGATAAACCCCTTTCTGGTATTCTCTGCTTTCAGCCAGGATCCGTCTGACATTGGTAATGATATCCGTGGTTCCACATGCTCTTCTGAATTCAACTTGAATTTCTGGTAGTTCCCTGTAAATGTACTGCTGCAGCCAGTTTTCAGTGATAATAGGCAAAATTGATAATTTCTGTGTTTGTTTGGATGACCTTTCTTTGGAACAGGCACATATACAGATCGCTTTCTGCCAGCTGGCCAGGTAGCTCTCTTCCAAATTACTTGGCATAGACAAATGAGCACTTCCAGAGCTCCATCTGCTTTTTGAAATGTCTCTAGTGGTATTTCATCAATGCCTGGAGACTTGTTTTTTGCCAGTGTTTTCAGTGCAGCTTGAATTTCTTCCTTCAGTGCCACAGGTTCTTGATATATGCGACCTCATGAAATGGTTGAGTGTTGACCAGTTCTTTTTGGTATAGTGACTCTGTGTATTCCTTCCATCTTCTCTTGATGTGTCCTGCATCATTCAGTATTTTGCCCATAAACACTCTCACTGTTGCAACTCAAGGCTTAAATTTTTTCCTCAGGTCTTTCATTTGAGAAATGCTACCCGTGTTCTTTCCTTTTGGTTTTCAAACTCCACGTCTTCACACATGTCATTATATTTCACTTTGTCTTCTTGAGCCGCCCTTTGAAATCTTCTGTTCAGCTCTTTTACTTCATCATTTCTTCCTTTTGCTTTAGCTACTCGATGTTCAAAAGCAAGTTTCAGAGTCTTTTCTGACATCCATTTTGGCCTTTTCTTTCTTTCTTTCTTGTCTTTTTAATGACCTCTTGCTTTCTACAGGTATCATGTCCTTGGAGTCAGTCCTCAGCTTGTCTGATCTTCAGTCATTAGTGTTCAGTGCATCAAATCTATTCTTGAGATGGTCTCCAGATTCAGGTGGGATGTACTCAAGGTTGTGCTTTGGCTCTCCTGGACTTGCTCTAATTTTCTTCAGCTTCACCTTGAACTTGCATATGAGCAATTGATAGTCTATTCTGCAGTTGGCCCCTCACCTTGTTCTGACTGATGATATTGAGCTTTTCCTTCTTCTCTTTCCGAAATGTAGCAGATTTGATTCCTCTGTGTTCTGTCCAGCCAGGTCCGAACATAGGGTCACCCTTTATGTTGCTCATAAAAGGTATTTTCATTGAAGAAGTTGCTGGTCTTACAAAATTCTATCATGTGATTTCCAGCATCATTTCTATAACCAAGGCCATATTTTCCAACTACTGATCCTTCTTTGTTTCCAACTTTCACATTCCAATCACCAGTAATTATTTGTGAATCCTGATTGCCTGTTTGATAAATTTCATATTGCAGAGCTTGGTAAAAATCTTCATCTCTTCATCTTTGGCCTTAGTGATTGGTGCATAAATTTGAAGAGTGGTCTTATTAACTGGTCTTCCTTATAGGCCTTTGAATACTATTGTATTACTGACAGCATTGTACTTCAGGATAGATCTTAGAATGTTCTTTTTCACAATGAAGTGAAAGCTATTTTTCTTTGTCATCCTTGGCATAGCAGACCATATGATTGTGCGACTCAAAATGGCTAATACCAGTTCATTTCAGCTCACTGGAGCCTAGGATATTGATATTCATTTATTCCATTTCATTTTTACATTTCTAATTTAAAAAAGAAAGACCATAATCACAACATTGAACCTAATCACGAAAGTCTGTGTGATTATGAGAACTTTTTGCTTTCTTCCTTATGATTTATCTGTTTTCAAATTTCATGCATTAGTTTTCCCAACATAAATATAGAACAAAATTTGGAATTTGACAAAATATCAATTTTAGGTACAATATGATTATTTCCTATTTTTAAGGAAAATATAAAGGGGGGAAAAACTACCCTTTTTCCATCACTACAATAAAACTCTTTTAAATATCCTTTCAGTATAATTTTCATTTTTCCATAATAAAAGAATTCAATTAATTGTGAATCATATATTTCCCTTAATACAATATTATATACATGCATATATTTTCTATATCCTGATACATTATTTCAATTCCTTAGTTAATGATATTTTTGCATATTTAATGTCCTTTTACTTTTCTATTGAATAAATAAATATGAATGCAACATCATTCACCCTGTAAGTCTGACTTGCCCACCAAATGACATGGCAAGCCAAGCAGTATTTAATTCTGTTTATGCAAAACTTCCTTGAGCATTTTTACTTGCTACAACACTGCTCCCATTCCATTCCTGTCATTGGTGGTTTCAGACTTTTGAATGTGGCAATCGACTCTGTACAGATTACAGCCTTGGAAACCCTATGGGGCACTTCTATTCTGTCATATAGTGTCACTAGGTGTCAAAATCGACTCTACAACAATTGACTTTTTGGTTTTTTGGACTTTTTTTTACATGTCTTAAAAAGGTTGAAGTGAAACTAACTGCTGGAAACCATGGAGAGAGAAATTTTGTTTCAACACAAGTGAGAACATTCTGGCAGTGAGACACACCCAGAAATACAATCAGATGCCTTAGTGTGCAGCCATGTACTCACAATTAGAACTGTTCAAGCATAGCCTGAGTTATCACTTAGCACTTATATTGTTCAAGGACAAAAGCACTAGATGGAACATTAGATATATCATCTTCAATACCTCTTTCGATTCCAGTATTTCATGATTGTATAAATTTAATCTGACTATTGTTAGACGCACAACGGTTAAGAGCTCAGCTGCTAACCAAAAGGTCAGCAGTTTGAATCCAATCCAATCCCAACCCTTGGAAACCAGTTCTACTCTATACTATACCGTTGCTATGACTTGGAATTGAGTTGACAGCAACGGGTTATTGTTAGACAGTCTTGCATTCAAATCTCAGCATGCGCTTGCTCTGTAACCTTGGGCAAGGTATTATCACTCTCCAAACCTTTAGAAAAAAACAAAGCAGATGTTAATATCTATGTTCTGGATGTGATGTGAAAGCTATATAAAGTGACACCTGGAAGATACTTAATACAGTTCCTGGCTATTGGCAAGAACTTCATAAATGTTAGCGTTGTTTTAATTGCAATCTATTGAGTTTCTCTCTAAAATAGCTTTCATTTGCCCAACATTTTCGTTTCTATAATCATGGCCGTAATTTATTTTCTTAGCATCACTTTCCTGTTGGTCCTTTGTACATTAATATGCATAATAATACAGAGATTTACAATTAATTTACTGATTATTAAACTCTTAAAAGTCATCAATATTCTCCATGGTCTATAAATAAAGTTCAGATCAATTTTCATGCCATTCAAAGATTACTTTTATTATAAACTTTTTATTTTATTTCCCAACAATATTGCATATTTTGGCTATTCCACAAAAGGGTGTTTGGTAGGCTCTTGGTTTTGACTCATCATGGTTCCTTGACTTTCTTCTTCTTCCAACTCTTCTCCCTATAAAAACTAAAATAATATTTAAGGCACAGCAGAAGAACAGACTTAATAAGACCATTTTCTATATCGCCATGAATTTGTTTACATTTACAGTTAGCACTTAATCATTTAATTCTGTATTACTTACCATGATTTATTTACTGGTTTTTCTTCTTCTCTAGACTGTAAACTAAAAAAGTGCCTAGCACAATGACTTGCATATAATAAGCTTCAACAAAAATGTGCTAAATGAAATCTCTGAAAGAAGGTTAGAAGTAAGTTAACACAGACTAAGTATCAGTAAACAGAGATATATCTATGTCTGAACTGAAATGTGCAAACAAAGAAATGTTTGCCATAATTTTATAATGGAGAGGACAGGGAGATGATAAGGAAACCTGTGTGTGAATATTAGAGTGAGGATGCCATGGATTGAACTATATCCTCCCAAAATACGTGTTATAACTCCTAACATCTATGTCTGTGGTTATAATCCTAGTCGGGGATGGATGGTCTTTGTTATGTTAATGAGGCAGGATTAGGGCAAGTTTATGTTGAATCAATCTCTTTTGAGATATAAAAGAGATTAAGCAAGCCAGAGAAGCAGAGATGGGGGGAGAGAGATGCCAAGTCTGAAGAGATCGCCCTGGAGCAGAAGATCAGAAAAGACAAGAACCTTCCTCCAGGGATGAAAGAGAGAAAAAAAAAACCTTCCCCTAGGGCTGCCAGCCTGAATTTGGACTTTTAGCCTCTTAAACTGTGAGGAAATAAATTACTGTTTGTTTAAGCCATCCATTTGTGGTATTTCTGTTATGCCAGCACTAGATAACTAAGACAGAGGACAAGTAGAGATACATAATTAGTTATGTTCATCATTAAGTGCATTGAGACGAAGGCTAGAGCAGAGGAATCTAATATTCTGAAAGTCAAAGACTGGGATTCAACATAAACCTCCTTCTTCCTAAAGAGTTCTGCTCTGTACATTTTTCTCCTCCTCTGTTCTGGAGAGGAAAATGATTCTGATGATCCTGTTGTATAGTTCTGAATACTAACCTTGCAGTACTCATTGATGATGTGTGACACATAACCTAATAAAATCTCCTTTGGCAATTATTATGAGTCACTAGTCTTGATTTCACAATACTGATGCCCAAGGCCCTTTGCATTGGTTGGTTGATATAACAGAGAGAATTTATTCTCTGGGTATAGATGCTATGTGTCTGATTAGAAATAAACAATCATAATGACCTCCCACTAGATTCATATCTCACAGGTATCAAATCTTGGGAAACTAAACAAGTAGAATTTCCCCTTTTGCCCATTGGCTCTCAAGTATTTAATATTCTCACATAAGTGTAATTTATTGTTCTTGTTTCATTCTGGATTTTAAAGATGTGACAGACATTGTTAGAGCTCCAGTGAGCTTCATGGTAATCTATTTGTATTTTTAAACATGGAAAATTTCAGGAAATGTCGAAGACATGGATGAAATATATTTTCTAGATGGATTTCCCACCGAGAAAAGAAAACAACCTAAGATATAAGATTTAAAAGGCCCCCCCACCAATGATCTCTACTAACACTATTTAAACATTAAGATGTACACGTCAACCAATAATACTTGGAATATTTTAATTTGGAGGCTGAATGAAAGCATCTTGCAGATATTGCTTTGAGTTCCTAACATGCCTACCATGGAGAGATAATGCTTTTTTTCTTTTAAAAGTAAAAGAAGGAGGCGGGGCCAAGATGGCGGACTAGGTAGATGCTACCTCGGATCCCTCTTGCAACAAAGACTCGGAAAAACAAGTGAATCGATCACATACATAACAATCTACGAACCCTGAACAACAAACACAGATTTAGAGATGGAAAATGAACAAATATGGGGAAGCAGCGATTGTTTTCAGAGCCTGGAGCCAGCGTCCCAGTCAGGTAACCTTGGCGCCCGATTTAGGGTAGGGCCCAAGGGAGCTGACAGCGCAAACAAGGGGCTCAGCCCTACCCCCCTGAACTCACCCCGGGAGGAGGCCCAGCTGGTCCGCACCGGTGGCGTGGCGACGCAGCCGGTGGGAGAAGTCCCCGGGAGGCAGTGACTGGTCTTGGAGCTGGGAGTGCAGCGTCCCAGCAGGGGAATCTTGCCGCCGGGGTTTTGACTGGGCGCTGTCACAGCTCAAGCAGAGGGAGCAGCTCCACTCCCCTAAACTAACCCCAGGAGGGGACCCAGCCAGTCTGCTAGGGCGGCACGGCAACGCGACTGGCGGGATGAGAAGTCCCTGGGAGGCAGCGACTGATTTTGGAGTCAAGAGTGCACATCCCAGCAGGGGAACCTTGAGGCGGGGTGTGGGACTGGCAGCGGAGGATCTGACCGCGGCTTCAGTGGGCCAGATCCCCGGGGGCAATCTCCACAGAGCCAGCACACATAGGCGACACGCCCCTCGGGAATCTCAGATAAAATAGTCATTCCAAGCAAGACAACCAACTCTGGCTATATTCTGAGGTACTACTCTCCTATCTCTCTGATCCCTCCCCCACCCTCCCCAGGCGGCTTCATTAACATTGGAACTTCCTGAGCCAGAGGGAGAATGGCTCCAGCTCCACGGTGGCTTTGCTTCCCCTCCCTCTTTTTTTCTTTTGGTCTTTTCCTAACCCACTCTTCCGGCCTGAGAGAAGGAACCACAAAAAAACCAGGGACCAAAAATCCAGCCCTAATTAGACTAAAAACACAGAACCAGCTAAAGCCAAGCATATACGATCCAAATCTCAGACTTTCATCCTTATAGGGAACAAGGTGGTGGTTATAATCCAAAGGCAGTTCTGATAGGGATCTGACTGCATTTTTTTTTTAGCGGATTTTCTGGAGAAACAAGTTTCCCAGTGATGGCTCGGAGACAGCAGTCCATATCAAACCACATAAAGAAGCAGACCATGACAGCTTCTCCAACCCCCCAAACAAAAGAATCAAAATCTTTCCCAAATGAAGATACAATCCTGGAATTATCAGATACAGAATACAAAAAACTAATTTACAGAATGCTTCAAGACATCAGGGATGACCTCAGAAATGAAATAAGGAAATCTACAGAAAAAGCCAAGGAACACACTGATAAAACAGTTGAAGAACGCAAAAAGATTATTCAAGAACATGGAGGAAAAATTAATAAGTTGCAAGAATCCATAGAGAGACAGCATTCAGAAATCCAAAAGATTAACAACAAAATTACAGATTTAGACAACACGATAGGAAGTCAGAGGAGCAGACTCAAGCAATAAGAATGCAGAGTGGGAGATCTGGAAGACCAGGGAATTGACACCAATATAGCTGGAAAAAAAAATCAGATAAAAGAATCTAAAAAAATGAAGAAACCCTAAGAATCATGTGGGACTCTATCAAGAAGAATAACTTGCGTGTGTTTGGAGTCCCAGAACAGGGAGGGATAAGAGAAAACACAGAGAGAATAGTTGAAGATCTGTTGGCAGACAACTTCCCTGACATCATGAAAGATGACAGGATATCTATACAAGATGCTCATCAAACCCCATTTAAGATTGATCCAAAAAGAAAAACACCAAGACATATTATCATCAAACTTGCCAAAACCAAAGATAAAGAGAACATTTTAAAAGCAGCCAGGGAGAAAAGAAAGGTCTCCTTCAAGGGAGAATCAATAAGAAGTTCAGACTACTCAGCAGAAACCATGCAGGCAAGAAGGCAATGGGATGACATATACAGAGCGCTGAAGGAGAAAAACTGCCAGCCAAGGATCATATATCCAGTAAAACTCTCTGTGAAATATGAAAGTGAAATTAAGATATTTACAGATAAACACAAGCTTAGAGAATTTGCAAAAACCAAACCAAAGCTACAAGAAATACTAAAGGAAATTGTTTGGTCAGAAAACCAATAATATCAGATACTAGCACAACACAAGGTCACAAAACAGAACATCCTGATATCAACTCAAATAGGGAAATCACAAAAACAAATAAAGATTAATTAAAAAAAGAAAAAAAGCTCATAACAGGGAATCATTGAAGTCAATACGTAAAAGATCACAATAATCAAAAAGAGGGACATAATACAGGTGGCATAGAACTGCCATATAGAGAGGAATACAAGGCGATAAAGGACAATACAAGTTAGGTTTTTACTTAGAAAAATAGGGGTAAATATTAAGGTAACCACAAAGAGGTATAACAATTCCATAACTCAAAATAAAAGCCACGAAAAACGTAACAACTCAACAAACATAAAGTCAAATACTATGAAAATGAGGATCTCACAATTTACAAAGAAAAACGTCTCAGCACAAAAAAGTAAGTGGAAAAATGAAATTGTCAACAACACACATAAAAAGGCATCAAAATGACAACACTAAACACTTACTTATCTATAATTACGCTGAATGTAAATGGACTAAATGCACCAATGAAGAGACAGAGAGTCTCGGACTGGATAAAGAAACACGGTCCGTCTATATGCTGCCTACAATAGACACATCTTAAACTTAGAGACACAAACAAACTAAAATTCAAAGGATGGAAAAAAATATATCAAGCAAACAATAAGCAAAAAAGAGCAGGAGTAGCAATATTAATTTCTGACAAAATAGATTTTAAAGTTAAATCCACCACAAAGGATAAAGAAGGACACTACATAATGATAAAAGGGACAATTGATCAGGAAGATATAACCATATTAAATATTTATGCACCCAATGACAGGGCTGCAAGATACATAAATCAAATTTTAACAGAACTGAAAAGTGAGATAGACACCTCCACAATTATAGCAGGAGACTTCAACACACCACTTTCGGAGAAGGACAGGACATCCAGTAAGAAGCTCAATAGAGACACGGAAGACCTAATTACAACAATCAACTAACTTGACCTCATTGACTTATACAGAACTCTCCACCCAACTGCTGCAAAGTATACTTTATTTTCTAGCACACATGGAACATTCTCTAGAATAGACCACATATTAGGTCATGACACAAACCTTTGCAGAATCCAAAACATCGAAATATTACAAAGCATCTTCTCAGACCACAAGGAAATAAAACTAGACATTAATAACAGAAAAACTAGGGAAAAGAAATCATATACTTGGAAACTGAACAATACCCTCATGAAAAATGACTGGGTTATAGAAGACATCAAGGAGGGAATAAAGAAATTCATAGAACGCAATGAGAATGAAAATACTTCCTATCAAAACCTCTGGGACACAGCAAAAGCAGTGCTCAGAGGTCAATTTATATCGATAAATGCACACATACAAAAAGAAGAAAGAGCCAAAATCAGAGAACTGTCCCTACAACTTGAACAAATAGAAAGTGAGCAACAAAAGAATCCATCAGGCACCAGAAGAAAACCAATAATAAAAATTAGAGCTGAACTAAATGAATTAGAGAACAGAAAAACAATTGAAAGAATTAACAAAGCCTAAAGCTGGTTCCTTGAAAAAATTAACAAAATTGATAAACCATTGGCTAGACTGACTAAAGAAATACAGGAAAGGAAACAAATAACCCAAATAAGAAACGAGAAGGGCCACATCACAACAGACCCAACTGAAATTAAAAGAATCATATCAGATTATTACAAAAAATTGTACTGTAACAATTTTGCAAACCTAGAAGAAACGGATGAATTCCTGGAGAACCCCACCTACCTAAACTAACACATTCAGAAGTAGGACAACTAAATAGACCCATAACAAAAAAAGAGATTGAAACGGTAATCAAAAAACTCCCAACAAAAAAAAAGCCCTGGCCCGGATGGCTTCACTGCAGAGTTCTACCAAACTTTCAGAGAAGAGTTAACACCACTACTACTAAAGGTATTTCAAAGCATAGAAAATGACGGAATACCACCCAACTCGTTCTATGAAGCCACCATCTCCCTGATACCAAAACCAGGTAAAGACATCAAAAAAAAAGAAAATTATAGACCTATATCCCTCATGAACATAGATGCAAAAATCCTCAACAAAATTCTAGCCAATAGAATTCAACAACATATCAAAAGAATAATTCACCACGACCAAGTGGGATTTTTACCATGTATGCAAGGCTGGTTTAATATTAGAAAAACCATTAATGTAATCCACCATATAAATAAAACAAAAGACAAAAACCACATGATCTTATCATTGATGCAGAAAAGGCATTTGACAAAGTCCAACACACATTTATGATAAAAACTCTCACCAAAATAGGATTTGAAGGAAAATTCCTCAACATAATAAAGGGCATCTATGCAAAGCCAACAGCCAACATCACTTTAAATGCAGAGAACCTGAAAGCATTTCCCTTGAGAACGGGAACCAGACAAGGATACCCTTTATCACCGCTCTTATTCAACATCGTGCTGGAAGTCCTAGCCAGAGCAATTAGGCTAGACAAAGAAGTAAAGGGCATCCGGACTGATGACATGATCTTATACACAGAAAACCCCAACGAATCCTCCAGAAAACTACTGAAACTAATAGAAGAGTTTGGCAGAGTCTCAGGTTATAAGATAAACATACAAAAATCACTTGGATTCCTCTACATCAACAAAAAGAACATCGAAGAGGAAATAACCAAATCAATACCATTCACAGTAGCCCCCAAGAGGATAAAATACTTAGGAATAAATCTTACCAAAGATGTAAAAGACCTATACAAAGAAAACTACAAAGCTCTACTACAAGAAATTCAAAAGGACATACTTAAGTGGAAAAACATACCCTGCTCATGGATAGGAAGACTTAACATAGGAAAAATGTCTATTCTACCAAAAGCCATCTATACATACAATGCACTTCCGATCCAAATTCCAATGTCATTTTTTAAGGTGATAGAGAAACAAATCACCAACTTCATATGGAAGGGAAAGAAGCCTCGGATAAGCAAAGCAGTACTGAAAAAGAAGAAGAAAGTGGGAGGCATCATTTTACCTGATTTCAGAACCTATTATACAGCCACAGTAGTCAAAACAGCCTGGTACTGGTACAACACCAGACACATAGTCCAGTGGGACAGAATTGAGAACCCAGATATAAATCCATCCACATATGAGCAGCTGATATTTGACAAAGGCCCAGTGTCAGTTAATTCGGGAAAAGATAGTCTTTTTAACAAATGGTGCTGGCATAACTGGATATCCATTTGCAAAAAAATGAAACAGGACCCATACCTCACACCAAGCACAAAAACTAACTCCAAGTGGATCAAAGACCTAAACATAAAGACTAAAACGATAAAGATCATGGAAGAAAAAATAGGGACAACCTTAGGAGCCCTAATACAAGGCATAAACAGAATACAAAACATTACCAAAAATGACGAAGAGAAACCAGATAACTGGGAGCTCCTAAAAATCAAACACCTATGCTCATCTAAAGACTTCACCAAAAGAGTAAAAAGACCATCTACAGACTGGGAAAAAATTTTCAGCTACGACATCTCCGACCAGCACCTGATCTCTAAAATCTATATGATTCTGTCAAAACTCAACCACAAAAAGACAAACAACCCAGTCAAGAAGTGGGCAAAGGATATGAACACACACTTCTCTAAAGAATATATTCAGGCAGCTAACAGATACATGAGAAAATGCTCTCGACATTAGCCATTAGAGAAATGCAAATTAAAACCATGATGAGATTCCATCTCAGTCCAAAAAGGCTGGCATTAATCCAAAAAACACAAAATAATAACTCTTGGAGAGGCTGCGGAGAGATTGGAACTCTTATACACTGCTGGTGGGAATGTACAACCACTTTGGAAATCTACCTGGCGTTATCTTAAACAGTTAGAAATAGAACTACCATAAAAAAAATAGAACCCAGAAATCCCACTCCTCAGAATATACCCTAGAGAAATAAGAACCTTCACACAAACAGATATATGCACACCCATGTTTATTGCAGCACTGTTTACAATAGCAAAAAGCTGGAAGCAACCAAGGTGTCCATCAATGGATGAATGGTTAAATAAATTGTGGTATATTCACACAATGGAATACTACGCATCGATAAAGAACAGTGACGAATCTGTGAAACATTTCATAACGTGGAGGAACCTGGAAGGCATTATGCTGAGCGAAATTAGTCAGAGGCAAAAGGACAAATATTGTATAAGCCCACTACTATAAGATCTTGAGAAATAGTATAAACTGAGAAGAACACATACTTTTGTGGTTACGAGGTGGGGAGGGAGGGAGAGTGGGAGAGGGTTTCTTACTGATTAGTTAGTAGATAAGAACTACTTTAGGTGAAGGGAAGGACAATACTCAATACACAGAAGGTCAGCTCAAATGGACTGGACGAAAAGCAAAGAAGTTTCCGGGATAAACTGAAAGCTTCAAAGGTCAGCGGAGCAAGGGTGGGGGTTTGGGAACTATGGCTTAAGGGGACTTCCAAGTCAATTGGCAAAATAATACTATTATGAAAACATTCTGCATCCTACTTTGAAATGCTAACAAGCGGCCATCTAAGATGCATCAATTGGTCTCAACCCACCTGGATCAAAGGAGACTGAAGAACACCAAGGTCACACGACAACTAGGAGCGCAAGAGACAGAAAGGGCCACATGAAACAGAAACTTGCATCATCCTGAGACCAGAAGAACTAGATGGTGTCCAGCCACAACTTATGACTGCCCTGACAGGGAGCACAACAGAGAACCCCTGAGGAAGGAGGAGATCAGTGGGATGCAGACCCCAAATTCTCATAAAAAGACCAGACTTAATGGTCTGACTGAGACTAGAGGAATCCTGGCGGTCATGGTCCCCAAACCTTCTGTTGGCCCAGGACAGGAACCATTCCCAAAGACAACTCATCAGACATGGAAGGGACTGGTCAATGGGTTGGAGAGAGATGCTGACGAAGAGTGAGCTACTTGTATCAGGTGGACACTTGAGACTGTGTTGGCATCTCCTGTCTGGAGGGGAGATGGGACGGTAGAGAATGTTAGGAACTGGCAAATTTTTACGAAAGAAGAGACGGGAAGGGCTGACTCATTAGGGGGAGAGTAAGTGGGAGTATGGAGTAAGGTGTATATAAGCTTATACGTGATAGACTGACTTGATTTGTAAACGTTCACTTAAAGCTCAATAAAACTTATTAAAAAAAAAAAGGTCTACCTCAGTTCTCTTCTGTAACACAGGGGGTGACCACAAAACACAATCAAATTGAGGGCAGCAGGTTTACAGCATAAAACTGTCCATTCATGATCAAGTCCAACTTGCTGCTGCTCTTTTAAACCCCTAAATTATGACTTACCAGTTACCCTTTATAAAATCTCAATTTTTTTTTTTTTTTTTTCGAATCAGTTCCTTTTTTTGACCTCTATTAAAGGAGCTGAGCTGCAGTATCCTCCCATTTCCCTGACTCTAATTCTTTGGCCAGTCGACTGTTTTTCCTGTATTCTTTGCCTCAGGAGAACCCAGAAAACCAGTGCCGTCGAGTCGGACTGACCCATTAATAACAGCCCGCAACAGAGAAGCCCCAGTA
This sequence comes from Loxodonta africana, assembly GCF_030014295.1. Lineage (NCBI taxonomy): Eukaryota > Metazoa > Chordata > Mammalia > Proboscidea > Elephantidae > Loxodonta > Loxodonta africana. The sequence goes on from NC_087356.1 coordinate 69,770,901, forward strand.
TCTATTGTGCAGTCTCGGTAACTCTCGCTGCAAATGTGGGGCTGCGATCTATTACCATATATTTACATAAATAACAGGCACCTTCTACATTTTTTTGCCACCCATACCCTCCCCACCTTGAGGTATTTTGGTAACTATGTTATGCAAATTGAAATAGAGGCACTTATGAAAATACCTTGGGGAAAGAGAGTGGCTGGCAAACAAACATAAAAGGCACAAGTTATTTGTGTAAAAATACGGTACCTGTGACCAGACCACTTGAGAACTGACCTTGGCACATGCTTTCAATTTCTGTTGCTTTCTGTTCTGCTGCCCTGTTTTTTACCACCTGTCTGTTTGAATGCCCTGTGACTGCTATTTGTGGAGGATTCACCAAACTACCTACCCTGTGTCAGTGGTCTTAGCCTACGTTGACTTACTCACCTAGAGATCAATGAATCCTGAGCAAAATAGTTGAAATATGAAAAAAAAAAAAAGATAGTTTTCTACCTTTGAATGCATTACACGAAAAAATGAGTAACCATTGGACAGGTATCTTTATGAAATTCCAATATGATTGTAAGAAGCCTGAGACTTCATGAAGATTAAAAGGTTCTAGGACAGATGGTATTCAGATACTCACCTTTTCCTGTGTGGAATGTTTAGCTAGGGTGCTCTGTATGCTCTAGACCAAGTGCCCTCTGAAGGAAATAGCTCTTAGTAATGTCGGGGGTGGCAGTTCAAAATAGAGACCCCTTGGTTCTCTTTTACTGAGGGCTTAGAACGCAAATGTCCGTTTCTGAGTTTCTCATGTAAATATTATGAATCAAAGTTGTGGTTCCCTAGTGTAATTCCCTCATAGTGCTACCTGAGACACTTGCCAAAGTGGCACGTTTTTATCTAGGGTTTCAATATACAAGAGGTCTCAACAAAAACATACAGATAGAAGGTCCCCCAAGATTTCTGTTCACCAGGGATGAGCTACTTGGAAAAAGGAGTAATTAAAACTTTCTCTTCTCATCTTTCTTATGATGCTCTCATTGGCTCCCTAGTGTATAATATTCTCTCTCGGTGTTGAAATAGTAGACAGTCGGTACATTATTGACTCAAAATTAAGGTCTGGCAGACATTGTTCTAGGAGGTCCTTATGACAACAGCTTCCAACATGAATATAATTTCTGAACTATTTGAAACCATAGTTTTAATTCTTTTTCTATTTATTTAAGGTTCAGAGAAATGTTCATTGGATTTGTTGGTGTTGCTCTCTGTAGTTTTGAAGACTATCTTTTTGTGCATAAACTTTTGTTTATAATACCCAGGATTTACTGAACACTTACTATGCACCACACACACAATTCTAAACCCGTTACATTTAGTAATTTAATCCTCACACAGCCCAATGGGGAAGACAATATTATATTGAATCAAGTAGCAATTTCATATGATTTCACTTCATATATTATGCCCATTTAAAGAACAATGGAACTGAGGCACAGAAAGGTAACTTGCATACACTTACCTGGATAGTCAGATGAACTTCAGTTTTCTCATAAAATGATTACATTTAGTATGCTACATCTTTTTTAATAATTTTTATTGTGGTTTAAGTGAAAGTTTAAAAATCAAGTCAGTCTGTCACATATAAACTTACATACACCTTACTACATACACCCATTTACATTCCCCCTAATGAGTCAGCCCACTCCCTCCTTCCAGTCTCCTTTCATGACCATTTTGTCAGCTTCTAACCCTCTCTACCCTCTCATTTCCCCTCCGGACAGGAGATGCCAATGCAGTATCAAGTGTCCACCTGATACAAGTAGCTCACTCTTCATCAGCATCTCTCTCCAACCCATTGTCCAGTCCCTTCCATTTCTGATAAGTTTTCTTTGGGAATGGTTTCAGTCCTGGGCCAACAGAAGGTTTGGGGACCATGACCGCTGGGATTCTTCTAGTCTCAGTCAGAGCATTAAGTCTGGTCTTTTTATGAGAATTTGGGTTCTGTGTCCCACTGTTCTCCTGCTCCCTCAGGGGTTCTCTGTTGTGCTCCCTGTCAGGGCAGTCATCAGTTGTGGCCGGGCACCATGTAGTTCTTCTGGTCTCAGGATGATGTAAGTCTCTAGTTCATGTGGCCTTTTCTGTCTCTTGGGCTCATCGTTATCGTGTGACCTTGGTGTTCTTCATTCTCCTTTGATCCAGGTGGGCTTAGACCAATTGATGCATCTTAGATGGCCGCTTGTTAGCATTTAAGACCCCAGCCACCACATTTCAAAATGGGATGTAGAATGTTTTCTTAATAGAATTTATTTTGCCAATTGACTTAGAAGTCCCCTTAAGCCATAGTCCCCAAACACCCGCCCTTGCTCCGCTGACCTTCGAAGCATTCAGTCTATCCCAGAAACTTCTTTGCTTTCGGTCCAGTCCAGTTGAGCTGACCTTCCACATATTGAGTATTGTCCTTCCCTTCACCTAAAGTAGTTCTTATCTACTATCTGATCGGTAAATAACCCTCTCCCACCCTCCCTCCCTTCCCCCTCTCGTAACCACAAAAGAATGTGTTCTTCTCAGTTTATACTATTTCTCAAGAACTTATAATAGTGGTCTTATACAGTATTTGTCCTTTTGCATCTCACTAATTTCACTCAGCATAATGCTTTCCAAGTTCCTTCATGTTGTGAAATGTTTCACAGATTTGTCACTGTTCTTTATCGATGCATAGTATTCCATTGTGTGAATATACCATAATTTATTTAACCATTCATCTGTTGATGGACACCTTGGTTGCTTCCAAGTATGCTACATTTTTAAAGCATTCATTCATTTAACAAATGGGCAAAACATCATTTTGCATGTTATAATATCAAAAACCAGTTGCCGTCAAGTAGATGATCACTCATAGTGACCCTATAGGACAGAGTAGAACTGCCCCACATGGTTTCCGAGGAACAGCTGGTGGATTCGGACTGCCAAACTTTTGGTTAGCAGCCGAGCTCTTGATCCCTATGCCACCAGGGCTCAGTGTGTTAGAATATACACTTAGAATACAAAACTGTATTTTTAAACAAATTTGTCTTCAGCTGAGCTTAATACATATTTGGGAAACAGTTACATAGCACTTACCCTGGTGGTGCAGTGGTTAAAGCAAGCAACCGCTAACCAAAAGGTCAGTAGTTCTAAACCACCAGTTTCCAAGGGAGATAGATGTGACAGTCTGCTTCCTTAGAGATTAGGGCCGTGAAAGAACTATGAGTCAGATCTACTTGATAGCAGTGAGTTTGGTTATATTGGTTTTATACATCAAATAATGTTTGAAGCACTCTACAGCTTTAGTCCTCACATGTTTATCTATCCTCTTTCATGAATGAGGAAACTGAAGCACAAAAAGGTTAATCAACTTTTGAGCTTGTAGGCACTATCAATCATTATTTTAAGACAATGGGTATAAACCAAAATTGTGCATAATAAGCTGAGATACATGGTTACCTATTCAGAAAAAGGAAACCCTGGTGGCGTAGTGTTTAAGAGTTCAGTTGCCAACCAAAAAGGCAGTAGTTCTACTCCACCAGGTGCTCCTTGGAAGCCCTGTGGGGCAGTTCTACTCTATCTTACAGTGTCACTCTGAATCAGAATCGACTCAACAGCAACAGGTTTTATTTAGGGAAAAAAAAAATGAATTTATGTTATAGCTCATAACTCATGAAATCATTCATTCATTTCCCCATAAAATTATTTATTTTCCTTTTATGCACAAAACTTTGTGATAGGTGCTAAAGTGATAATGGCAAAAAAACTAAATACAATATTTGTCCAGTACTGTGTGCTCTCCAATATGGCAACCACTAACTACGTGTGGCAATCTGAAATTTAACTAAATTAAATTAGGCTAAATATTTACTCTCACAGTCACACTAGCACAGTTTCCGGTGCTCAACAGCCACACATGACCAGTGGCTACTGTATTGGGAAATGCAGAGAGAACACTGCCATCACTGCTGGAAGTTCTATTGGTCAATGCTAGTCTAGTGGAAGAGAGAGAAATGATGAAATAATCAATTTAACATAAAATCATAACAGTGGTACTTGCTGTGGAAGACAGGTTCATTTTGGAATGAGACCCTACCATTTTTGGCTTCAAGCATCCAAGCATAGCTAGAGGACATCATTCAATTGATAGAACTCAGAATTTTTTTTTAATTGTGCTTTACATGAAGGTTTTCAGAGCAAATTAGTTTCTCATTAAATGGTTAATGCACATATTGTTTTATGACCTTGGGTGCGATCCCAGAGACCTGTCAATACTCTCCCCTTCACGACCTTGAGTTCTCCATTCCTATTTGTCCAGCTTTCCTGTCCCTTTTTGCCTTCTCATCATTTTCCCTGGCTGATGGACCCATCGAGTCTTGTGTGAATGGTTGCTATCTGTATTATTGTTTGTTTTACAGGCCTGTCTGATCTTTGGCTGATGGAAACCTGCTGGCCCAGTGGCTAAGAGCTCAGTCTGTTACCCAAAATCGGCAGTTCAAATCCATCAGGTGCTCAGTGGAAACCCTGTAAGGGCAGTTCTGTCCTGTAGGGTCACTATGATTGTGAATCAACTGGATCACAAGGGGTTTAGTTTTTGGTTTTGGTAATCTTTGGCTGAAGGGTAAACCGCAGAAGTGACTTCAGTACTCAGTTAAGATGGTTTCTGGGGGCCATAATCTCAGCGTTTCTCCTGTCTCTGTTAGATGAGTAAGTCTGTTTGCATGTGTGTGTGTGTGTGTCTTTGAGATTATGAACTTTATTCTACATCTTTCTCCAGCTCTGTCCAAGGTCCCTTTATTGTGATTCTTCTCAGAGCAGTCAGTGGTAGTAGCCTAGATGTGCTAGACTCATTCCGGTGCATGCTGTGTTAGTTGTGGTTCATTAGTCCTTTGGCCTAATCTTTCCTTCGTGTCTTTGGTTTTCTTCATTCTCCCTTGCTCCAGGCTGGGTGGGACCAGTAGAGTATCTTAGATGGTCCCCATGAGCTTTAAAGAACCCGGATGCTACTCACTGAAGTAGGATGTAGAACATTTTCTTCATAAACTATGTTATGTCAATTGACCTAGGTGTCCAATGAGACTACTGTCCCCAGGCCCAAGCTCCAGCTACTCAGTCCCTCAAAGTGTTTAAATGTGTCTAGGAAACGTCTATCCTTTTGCTTTGGTCCAGTTGTGCCGAATTGTCCTGTATTATGTATTGTCCTTTACTTTGCCGAAATTGACACGTCTAATAAATCTAGTTAGTGATTTCCCGTCTCCTTCCCTCTCCACCCTCGGAACCATCAAAGAATGCTTTTTTCTGTGTGTAAACCTTTTCTTGAGTTCTTAGAATAGTGGTGTCATACAATATTTGTCATTTTGTGACAGACTTATTTCACTCAGTGTATTGTCCTCCGGATTCATCTATGGTGTGAGATGTTTCACAGATTCATCACTGTTCTTTATCATTGCATAGTGTTCCTTTGTGTGTATGTACCATAATTTTTTATCCATTCATATGTTGATGGGCATTTAGGTTGTTTCCATCTTTCTGATATTACGAATAGTGCTTCAGTGAACAGGGGTGTGAATATGCCTATTTGTGTGACGGGTCTTATTTCTCTGGGATGTATTCCTGGGAATGGGCTAGCTGGATTGTTTGGTATTTCTGCTTTTAGCTTTTTAAGGAAATGCCATATCGTTTTCCAAAGTGGATGTACCGTTTAATGTATGCACCAGCAGTGCATAAGACTTCAAATCTGCCCACAACATTTCCCACATTTGTTATTTTATGTTTTTGGATTAGTGTCAATATTGTTGGGGTGAGTTGGTATTTCAATATAGTTTTGATTTGTATTTTTATAATTGCTAACAATTGCAAGCAACTGCTCGTGTATCTGTTTTCCACCAGAATGTCTTCCTTGGTGAAGTGCCTGTTCATATGTTTTGCCCAATTTTTAGTCAGATTGTCTTTTTGTTGTTGAGGTGTTGCAGTATCATGTAGATTTTAGAGATTACACCCTTGTCAGATATATCATAGCCAAAAAATTATTCCCAGTGTAGGTTTTCATTTTACTCTTTTGGTGACTACTTTCGATGAGCATAAGAGTTTGATTTTTAGGAGCTCTGACTTATCTAGTTTCTCTTTTGGTGTTTGTCCATTTTTAGTTATGGTTTGTGTACTGTTTATACCTTTTATTGGAGCCCCTAGCTTTGTCCCCATTTTTTCTTCCATGATCTTTATTGTTTTAGATTTTATATTTAGATCCTTGATCCATTTTGAGATAGTTTTTGTGTACAGTGTGAAGTATGGGTCCTGTTTCATTTTTTTGTAGATGTATATCCAGTTATGCCAGAACCATTTGTTAAAGAGACTGTCTTTTCCCCATGTAACAGACATCAGCCCCATGTCAAACATCAGCTGCTCACAGATAGATGGATTTATGTCTGGGTTCTCAATTCTGTTCCACTGGTCTATGTGTCTGTTATTGTAACAGTATCAAGCTGTTTTGACTACCATCATTGCATGACAGGTTGTAAAATCAGGTAGTGTGAGCTCTCCCACTTTGTTCTTCTTCAGTAATGATTTACTTATCTGAGACCTCTTCCCTTTCCATATAAAGTTTGTGATTTGTTTCTCCATCTTCTTAAAAAGTACTATTGGAATTTGGAGCAGTATTGCATTGTATCTGTAGATAGCTTTGAGCAGAACTGTCATTTTCACAATGTTAGGTCTTCCTATCCATGAACATGATATGGTTTTCCACTTATGTAGGTCTCTTTTGATTTCTTTCAGTAGTGTTTTGTACTTTTCTTTATATAGGATTTTTATGTCCCTGGTTAGAATCATCCCTAAGTACTTTATTTTCTTGGGGGCTTTTGTAACTGTATTGATTTGGAGATTTCCTTTTCGAAGTTCTCTTTGTCAATGTAGAAGAATCTTACTGATTTTTCTCTGTTAATCTTGTATCCTGCTTCTTTGCTCAAATCTTCTATTTGTTGCAGTAGCTTTCTTGTAGATTCTTTGGGGTTTTCTGTGTATAAGATCCTATCATCTTCAAATGGGAATATTTCTACCTCTTCATTGCCAATTTGGATGTCCTTTATTTCCTTTGCTTTATTGCTCTAGCTAGGACCTCCAGCACAATATTGAATAAGAGTAGTGATAAGGGCCATCTTTGTCTGGTTCCCATTCTCAAGGGGACTGTCTTCAGTCTCTCTCTGTTTACAGTGATATTGGCTTTGGCTTTATACAAATGTCCTTTATTTTGTTGAGGAATTTCCCTCTGTTCCTATTTTGCTGAGAGTTTTTATCAGGAGTCGGTTTTGGTCTTTGTCACAGGCGTTTTCTGTATCAATTAATAAGATCGTGTGGCTCTTTTGTCTTATTTATGTGGGTGATTATGTTGATTGATTTTCTAATGTTGAACAGTCCCTGCATACCTGGTATTAATTCCATTTGGTCATGATCTATGATTTTTTTTTTGATATGCTGTTGAATTCTATTTTCTAGAATTTTGTTGAGAGTTTTTGCATTTATATACGCAAGGTACATTGACCTGTAATTTTCTTTCTCTCTCTCTTTTTTTTTTTTTGAAGTGTCTTTGCCTGGCTTTGGTATCAGGGTTATACTGGCTTCAGAAAATGAGTTCGGGAGTCTTCCTTCCTTTTCTGTCCTCTGACATAGTAGTCTTGGTGTTTAATCTTCTCTGAAAGTTTGGTAGAATTCTCCAGTGAAGCTGTCTGGGTCAAGATTTTTTTTGTTGTTTTAGTAATTTTTTTTTCTTTAATCCCTTCCTTTCTTATAGATTTGTTTAGTTTTCCTGCCTCAGTTTGTGTTAGTTTAGGTTGATAGTGTGATTCCAGAAATTTGTCCATTTCCTCTAAAATGGGATCTATCCTGGAGAATGTTCCATGTGAGTTGAAAAAAATGTATAATTTGCTGCTGTTGAGTAGACAGTTCTGTATATGTCTATGGGTCAATTTGGTTGATTACAGCATTTAGATTTTCCATATTTTTATTGAATTTATTTCTAGATGTTCTGTCTTTCACTGAAAAGGGCACACTGGAAGTCTCTTACTGCTGTTATGGAACTGTTTATTCCTTTTGTAAGTGCTGTTAGAGTTTATGTATTTTGGAGCACTGTCATTGGGTGCTTGTATATTTATTATGGTTACGTCCTCCTGGTGTACTGACCCTTTAATGATTATATAGTGTCCTTCTTTACCTTTATGGCAGATTTTGCTTTAAGTCCATTTATCAGAGATTAATATTGCCATTGATGCTCTTTTTTGCTTGTTGTTTGCTTCATATATATTTTTTCCATCCTTTCAGTTTTAGTTTGTGTCTAAACTGTGTCTCTTGTAGTCAGCATATAGACAGTGTTTTGTTTTTAACATATACATACATTCTGCCACTCTCTGTCTCCTTACTGGTGCATCTAAGGTATTTATATTTAGTATAATCATTGATAGGTATGAGTTTACTGCTGTCATTTTGATGGTTTTTTCTTTGATGTTGACAGTTTTTTTGTCCTACTTAATTTTCTGTGCTGAATTCTTTTTGTTTATATATTTTCTTTTCATCTCTTTTATTATTGTTAATTTTGTGTTTGCCGAGTCTTTATGTTTTTCGTCTTTTTTATTTTGATGGTTAGGTTTGTTAGCTTCCTCTGTGGTTACCTTGAAGTTTATCCTTTTTTGAGTTTAAATTAGTCTTTTATTTCTTAATATCACCTTAACTTCCTCTCCACATAGAAGTTCTGTGACTACACTGTTTATTCCCCCTCTTTTTTTTTGACATTGTCATTGATTACATATCGATGTCTCTGGTTGCCTTTTTACAGTCTTTTAGCTTTGATTTGATTTTCTGAATTCCCTATCTTGGCTGATAACTGGGTGATCTGTCCTGTGTCCTAGTCTTGAATTGTTTCTTGATGTTGTTATTTCTCTAACCAGGGGATTCCACCCTCTTGGCCCTGCCTTAAATGTTTTAATAATTCATAGACTAGGGGCTTAAATCTGCTTATTTTTAAGTCTTTTTTTTTTTTTTTTTTTTTTTGCTATTTGGAGTGAGAAGGGCACCAACTTAGAAACAGAATGATCCATAATCCCTGTGGAGAATTTTGCTGATGAATAATTATATAAGGAAACGGAGTAGCAAATTGGGTAAAGTGCTAGGCTGCTAACTGAAAGGTCAGCAGTTCAAATCCACCAGCCACTACAAGGGAGAAAAGGCCTATCAATCTGCTTCCATAAAGCTTACAACCTAGGAAACTCCATGGGGCTAGAGTTCTACTCTGTCCTGTAGGTTCACTATAAGTCAGAATCTACTATATGGCACACACAACAACCATTATATAACTATAGACCAAGAAATCTGAAATAATGTAAAACATAGTTTTCTGTTCTCATGAATTTGATAATCTTCATAGAGATATCTACAAGCATTCATTAATAGTAAACAGTACCAGAAAGGACATTATTACCATAGAATGTGTGATGACCTAAAAAAGTGCCTAATGATACCCTGGGGTGGTCAAAAATGCATGGAGAAATAGACACGACATTTTCATTGAAAGGTGTGTACAATTTGGAAAGGCAAGATGGAATCAAGAGGCCATTTCAGGACCGAGAAGCAGCATAAATGAAGGCAAGGCCTAAGAAATAAGCTTTGTTGAGATTTCTATTAGCTACCCCATCCAGCATATTTTTTACCTTTCTGGCAGATCTTAATAGCTATTAAAATATTAATACATTTTATTTATGCATTATGCATTTTATTTTAATCACACTATTATTCTTCTTAGACACAATGCCTAATCCAAATGTTAAACTCTTGAGAGATCACCAGAGTTTTCTGTGACTAAACACAAATTTTGTAAGGTGTGGCTGCAACTGCTAAATATCATTTATATTCATTCTTTCTTCCTCAATAACCAATGCCCTGGATCTTAGTTTGGCACATGGCCATATAGAATAATCAAGGCATTTCTCAGGCTCCCTTGCATCTGATTCGTAACCACTGTGCCACAAGGGTTCCAATCCTAACTGACACAGAAGGTGAACATCAACTCTGTCCCTGTAACACACTGATGGTCCATGAAAATGCTAATTATTAATGAGGAATTGCTTTCTTTTACACATTAAAATACACTTGTGTCAGAAGGAATGAGAGACAAACTCAGTATGCGAACATTATCCAAGTCCATCATAGGGCTTAGTGTTTGAATTTATTTAATATATCACGTTCTTTCTTGTTATTAAAACTTTTGATTATATGTACCCTTCTGTAATGGTACTTGGAGCTGTGGTTGTGCAGTGGTTAAGAGCCTGGCTGCTAACCAAAAGGTTGGCACTTCAAATCTACTAGCAAGCTGCCTCTTGGAAACCCTATTGGGCAGTTCTACTCTGTCCTATAGGGTCGCTATGAATCAAAATTGACTAGGTGGCAACAGGTTTGGTTTTGGTTTAGTAAGGGTACTTGACAAGCCCATGAATTTTTTCCTTTCTAATTTGTAATTTTTTTTTTTCTCTGTCTCTCCCTCTGTGTTGTGGTAGAGCTTTATTTCCATTTTGGCATCTGTCTAATAGCTATCCTAATATTTTAATAACATATTGTCTACGAGTCCTCAGAATAACTAGAGATGGCTCAAACAATTTTATCTCATTAACACCTTTAAGAACTTTTAATATATAAATAAATCCCCTTAAATACGAACAATTCTTATGCACAGTCATTTCAACCTATCACTCATTAGGGCAAAAAAAATTTCCCAATGGGTGTTGTTTGTTCAGTGCCTACATTAATACAATAAAAATTACATATAACATAGCCCTTCTGAAACATATCCAAGCAGTATACATATATGAATATAATTCACATACATATACATATATGTTACACATAAATATATACAAATATATAGAATCACATACATACAGAGATATACATATTTCTTTTTGCAGGATTAAGACATGAGATACGTAAAGACTGATTAGTAAGTACGTAGAAGGCCAAGAAAGAAGTTTCTTTTTAGTTTCCAAAGAGGGAAATACCTTCACCTCTCTCATTACAACTTGTGATTTTATGTGGTGACGTAAGGGGTGATATCACATCAGTGTATTAATGTTTCCTATTTGATGGCAAGTTGTAAAGCAAGCACAGTTTTAGGCATGCCAGTCCAGTCAGATAATTTTAAAAATACACTTTAACCAGATGTTAATGTTCATGCTTCGTCTAAAAAGACCCAGTAGCCCTGTGCTCTGCATCTGGGCACAGCATTATAGAGATGTGCAGTCAAAAGGATCATGTTATTTGGAGATGTCCATGCTTGTTTCTCCTTAATACAATTGTTTCAGAAGCTTTGAATCTTAGAAGCATTAGAAAAAACACACCAATAGCTCTTATCTAGAAGTGGCTCTAAAAATAAAGTGAAACATCTGGTCTTTAAGAGTCTGAAGAAACTTTCTAGGGAGAGATGGGGAAATATATCCAGATGCTCTACCGCCAGCAAGAGAAGATGTGGGAGCTCAGCAACTGGCCAGAGGAGCTGGTGGTAACTGAGGCAACAAAAGCTACTGAGAGTTATTAACAGGAATGACACCATGGTAATGGGTTTATTTTTTGTTTGTTTTTAGTTTATTGCCTCTCAAGAGGATGAAAAAGAGTTTTCTGATTGCTATTCTAAAAAAGACCAATGGGATCTTATTTGGGAAAGGGGAAGAGGAGTCAATTTATTGATTAGAAGTCTTTGCAATATATTCTGAGTCACATTTTCTATTTTACACTCCTTCTTTGACAAGTAAGGAATGAGATTACCAAATTTGTACTTGAAGCCTCAACAATTATTGAGTGTCTACAAAACAATTCTCCCAAATTTGTTTTCCTGAATAAACATTTAGTTTTGGGGGACGAAGGGCACAAGTAATTAGTCAGAAAACAAATTTTTCCAATTTTAACTTTTGCATGTGAATAAGTAATCCATCTGAGTTCAATGCACAAAGAATGTCACTTCTACATCTGTGATTCTCTAATATGGGTGCAAAGAAAAATCTATAGAAATAGTTGAAAATGAATATAGGATTCATAGGGAAATGGAGGTGACAGCGCAATACTAAAAATGCGAAAAATAGAATGTTGCATAACCCAACTGAAAAATGGACAAAGGATATGAACAGGCACTTCACCAAAGAAGGCATTCAGGCAACTAACAGATACATGAGGAAATGTTCTTGATCATTAGCCGTCAGAGAAATGTGAATCAAAACTACAGTGAGGTACCATCTCACCTCAACAAGGCTGGCATTAATGCAAAATAATAAACGTTGGAGAGGTTGTGGAGAGACTGGAACACTTATACACTGCTGGTGGGGATGTAAAATGGTACAACCACTTTGGAAATCAATTTGGTGCTTCCTTAAAAGACTAGAAATAGAACTACCATATGATCCAGCAACTGCACTCCTTGGAATATATTCTAGAGAAATAAGAGCCTTTACATGAACATATGTGCACACCCCTGTTCATTGCAGCACTGTTTACAATAGCAAAAAGATGGAAGCAACCAAGGAGCCCATCAAAGGATGAATGGATAAACAAATTATGGCATATTCACACACAATGGAATACTACACAATGATAAAGAACAATGAATCCTTGAAACATCTCATAACATGGATGAATCTAGAAGACATTATGCTGAGTGAAATTAGTTGAAAAGGAAAAATATTCTATGAGAACACTATTATAAGAACTCAAGAAAAGGTTTAAGCACAGAAGAAAACATTCTATGGTGGTTACAAAGGTAGAAGGGAGCGAGGGGGTATTCACTAATTAGATAGTAGGCAAGAATTATTTTAGGTGATGGGAAGGACAAAAGACAATACAGGGGAAGTCAGCACAACTGGACTAAGCCAAAAGCTAAGAAGTTTCCTGAATACGACCAAACACTTCAAGGGACAGAGTAACTGGGGTGGAGGTCTGGGGATCATGGTTTCAGGGGACATCTATGTCAATTGGCGTAACAAAGTATATTAAGAAAACATTCTGCATCGCACTTTGGTGAGTGGCATTTGGGGTCTTAAAAGCTATCAACTGGCCATCTAAGACACATCAATTGGTTTCAACCCACCTGGAGCAAAGGAGAATGAAGAGCACCAAAGACAAGGAAAATGTTAGCCCAAGAGACAGAAAGGGCCACATAAACCAGAGACTCCATCAGCCTGATATCAGGAGAACTAGATGGTGCCTGGCTACCTCTGACTACCCTGACAGGGAACACAACAAGGAATCCCCGATGGAGCAGGAGAAAAGTAGGATGCAGATCTCAAGTGCCAGTAAAAATATCATGGTTAATGGTCTTACTGAGATGTAAGAACCCCAGACGACAGGACCCCCAGGCTCTCTGTTAGCCCAAACTAAAACCATTCCTGAAGGCAAGTCTTCAGACAAAGATTGAACTGTACTATAAGCCATAAAGTGATACTCACTAGGAGTGTGCTTCTTAGCTCAAGTAGACACATGAGACTATGTGGGCAGCTCCTCTCCAGAGATGAGATGAGAAGGCAGAAGGGGACAGGAGATGGTTGAATGGACATGGGAAATACGAGGTGGAGAGGAGGAGTGTGCTGTCACATTACGGGGCGAGCAACTAAGGACACATAACAACGTGTGTATAAATTTTTGTATGAAAAACTGACTTGAAAAGTACACTTTCACTTAAAGCACAGTAAAAAAAAAAGTTGCATAAAGAAATAAGTACAAATACATATAATGTATTTAGCCATGATTATTCTACCAGTCTCTTCCACCATATTGTTATAATCTTATGGGGAGTAATTATGTCTTATAATTCACCATCTGCCCCATATTCCTTAATACAGTTCTCTGTACATAGTAGCTAGTAGGGATTGATTTTTGTAGACTTCAAATGATTAAAAATTATTTTGAGATCACTTTTTTCCAAAAGAGTGTGTTTGCACATTTATTAGTAATAAAGGTCAAATACACAAATTGTTAAGAAGATCAAAAGATATAACCCAAACAGATCATTCTATGAATTGAGATAAATAAATCTTTTTCAAACAAAGTGCTAAATCCCATGTATATAAATTATAATATCCCCACCTGAAGTCCTTTGTAGATTTTTACAAAAATGATTAGAGGTAATATGGGTTACTATGGGTGACGTCTGGGACTTCCTAGAATTGACACTGTCCTCCATGTGACCCTATGAATCTAGTCTTATCCTTTAGATATTTCTCCCAAACAAGTAATGCAATAATCTCACTACTTCTGTTGCTATCTCTACAATTCTTACTTACTAAATCTTCCCCAAGAATTAGAGGTGTTTGCCATTGCAAAATAGTTTTTTCTCAATGATTTTATTTAGAGCAACTTTGACATCCTAATCCCTCAGGCTGTAGATCAGCGAATTCAGCATTGGCACAATAATGGTATAAAATATAATAATAAAATATAAAATAAAAATAATGGTATAAAACTTTGCCTTGGTCCAGGGAGCTAACACTTGATGGCTGCAGGTACATGAATGCTGCAGAACCATAGAAGATTGTAACAGCTGAGATGTGGGAGCTGCATGTGCTGAAGGCTTTGGACCTGCCCACAGTGGAGCGGATGAGCAGAATGCTGGCAATGATGGAGACATAGGAGGCAAGGATGGTCAAGATTGATGCAAGAATATTAAATGTACTGAAGCACAAAATTACCCCTTCATTGATATAAGTGCTGGAGCAGGACAGCTCCAGTAGTGGAAAAAGATCACAGAAGTAATGGTTGATTATTTTAGCCTTGCAGAAAACCACTTTAAGCATGCAAAATGTATGAGCTGTGGCACCAATCAAACCCATCATATATACCTCAACTACCAGCCAGGAGCAGACCTGATAAGACACAGTGACATTGTAAAGCAATAGATTACAGATGGCAACATAGCGATCATATGCCATCACAGCCAGCATAGAGCCTTCTGATATAATAAAAAATGCAAATAGGTAGAGCTGAGTCATGCATTCAAGGTAGGAGATGCTGTTCTTCTCTGTCACAAAGTTCACCAGCATTTTGGGGGTAATGACAGTGGAACAGCAGAGATCAGCGAAGGACAAACTGCTGAGGAAATAGTACAGGGGGTGTGCAGGTGAGAACTGAGCCCAATCAGTGTGATCATGCCCAGATTCCCCACCACTGTGACCACATAGACTCCTAGGAAGAAAAGAAAAAGAGGCAACTGGAGCTCTTGCTTTTCTGTTAGCCCAGTGAGGAGGAACTCAGTCACTGTGGAGTGATTTCCTGCTGCCATTTACCTCTGGGTAGTTTCTGGAGGAAGAGAAGAAGAAACTTGAGGTAGGTGTTTGTTTAAGCAGTATGAAAAAGATGCAAGTCTTATTCAGGTGTCTCCGATTCTCTCTTCTGTCCCTGCTTTATGTTGGAAGTTAAGGACCCTGGGGTTTAAGTATTATGGATCATGCGAATAAACATCAGGTGGAATTATATCTTCTTTTATTTCTGTGCTCCAAGAGTGGGTCATAGTATTGACCGGCCTCTGAACATTCAAAGAACTATTCTGATAACTTAGAATATTGAGTGTTCTGATCCCTGGTGGTACAATCGCTTAGCACTGGGCTGCTAACCAGAAGGTTGTCCGTTCAAACCCACCAAGTGACTCTGCTGGCGAAATACCTGAAAGTCTGATTCTGTGAAGATTACAGCCTAGAAAACCGTATGGCTTTTCTACTTTGTCACAAGGAATCAATACAAGTTGAAAATTTACTCATTGGCACCTAACAGCAGTGACAACAACAAAGCACTTTCCATGCCTTATTTGCAATTCTCTCAACTCTTCTGCAGAACAAATCCTACCAGGAAACAGACAGGTTACCATCAAGTTGAGTTTGACTAATTTCGACCCTATGTGTATCAGAGTAGAACTGTGCTCCACAGGATTTTCAACGGTTGATTTTTTGCAAGTAGATCAACAAGACTTTCTTCCAAGGCACGTTAACCATTTGCACTATCCAGGGATTCCACAACAATTACTAGTATACTGATTTTATATATTAGCCTCATAGTGGTTAAATAATGCCCATAGTTAGGCATATTATAAACAAGTGATTGTGTATGAGAAAAGGCCTGCTGTCTCTACACGGGTCCATCCCCTTTTCACCATCTGTTTCTTCTTTTAGCTCTTCATGTCTGCTCTCCTGTCTTATCTTTTTGTCATATCAGAGAAACCATTCACTTCAATTAATATAAGGAAAATATTCATTTAAAGTACAAAAATAATGTACTGACCACTCATGTAGGCTGGTTTCCCTTTAGAGAGAACCTTGTTTACTGGTAACAATTCAAAAGTATACAAATAGTGGGTCTGGGAAGTAACTGAATGGCTAACATTATGTATATCACTCAAATTCAGCCGCACATTCTAGAAGGAAGTGCATTTTCTAATGAGGAGAATCTGGGCATGATCACCCTGGTTGGACTCACCTGCACACACCCATGTACTATTTCTGCAGTTTGTCCTTCATTGATGTCTGTTATTTCACAGTCATTACCTCCAAAATGCTGGTGAACTTTGTGACAGAGAAGAATAGAATCTCCTACCCTGAATGCATGCCTCAGCTCTACCTCTTTGCCTTTTTTATTATATCAGAAAGTCATATGTTGGCTGTGATGGCATATTTAGTTCTCTATGACTAAATGTAAAACTCAGTCATTCCCCAAACACTATGTGCTGCATACTATTGCATAACTTGTCATGGTCCATGATCTTGTGGCTTTTGTTCTGGAGGAGCAAGGCTGGAAAATGGAAATCTTGCATGGTATTTAGACCGTGTTGTCCTTGCACGTCTTAGGCAGGTTTTCTTAGTGTATTTTGCACTCACTTTCAAACAGATCTTTTATCACTCCAACAATGCCTTAAGGAAACCCTAGTGGCGCAGTGGTTAAGTGCTACGTCTGTTAACCAAAAGGTCGGTAGTTCAAATATGCCAGGTGCTCCATGGAAACTGTATGGGGCAGTTCTACTCTGTTTCATAGGGTCACAATGAGTTGGAATTGACTGGATGGCAGCAGGTTTTGTTTTGTTTGTTTGATGGCATTAAAGACCAAAGCAAAAAGAATGTGCGCATCTCTGAGATGCAAGTTGTGAAAAAAGTTGATGAGTTCCTGACACGGGATACTGTGATGACTGTTCAATATTCAAAAGAAAGAGATCTAAAAGATATTATCAAAGATTGATGCTGTATCAAAAGCAAGGAAATGTGTTTGAGAAAAGAACTAATATGAGGGTGATATTACTAGTTATTATAGAATGATATTATTCAGTGTTTACCATGTGATTAGAACTGTCCAGGTACCTCATAAATAACATTTGATATATTTTCCCAGCAACCCTATAAGGTATGAGCTTATTATTCTCACTTTGTAGATGAAAAAATTGAAACTGGAGAGACTTAAGTGAATTGTTCATGGTGACTCTGTCGATTTTTAATATAAAAGTCAAGGATAGTTTGCTAATAGTACAGATAAATTTGATATACTGATAGGAAATTAAAGTAATAATAAAAGACTTGGACTAATATTGATAACTTCTGGGGGTACCATTCTCCTAAAAGAAAAGCCTGTTGCGAAATACACACTAGATTCAAAGAACATAAGAGCTGGAAAAATTGGGATAGCAGTAATTAATATTTTTGTGTTATTCCATTTAGACTAGCATCTGACTAGATCCTACAGAGATGAGTCCTGCACTTTTCATTTATCCCTGCTGAGATTGCTGTATGAATGGTGGATGGATAAAGGGACATAATAAAGTTCACAATTTGAAATAAGTCAAAGTCATTATCTTTCCCAAATCGTCAATTCCATCTAAAATTCTCCTATTATAAGAGCAAGGTGTCATTTTGCCACTAAAATGTTCACTGAAGGTATTTGTGCTCACACTATGTGATAACTGAAAACAGTAAAAATAAAGCCAACTTTGCACCTTTTGTGGAGTCGTCTGCTTTCATGTTCCAAGATGTTTCAAGTACAATACTAAGACAAAGGTTATTATAAAGTAATCACATGCTTTCTACTTTGTGGATTATTGCTCAAATTAAAGTCATCTAAAATTTTAAATAATTATATTTTGAAAGTTCTTTTTTTTTTGTATGTTAACAGGAAATCATTTCCTCTTGTTGAAGCTTCTTATCTATAGGAGTAGAGTTTACCCATGATTGTGAAGGAATCCTTCTAGAGTGAGGGCCTGCTAGTCTCTGGATAACACAAGAGTGTTGCAAAATCATGATTTTAAAAGTGATTTGTCTAGAGTTTAGTCACAGTACCAGGAAAAACTGCTTACCTTCTCAGCTACACAATTCCTTGACTTGTTTTGAAAAATAAAGTGAGATTTGCAATCATTAAAAATGTTGCTAGCTTATTAGATATGCTTCTGAAAAAACTAAAAAATGTCTTAGGGATTGGTAAATGCTACAATTTCAACCTTTTATGGTGTTTATGTTTATTGGGTTTATGGTGTTGTATCCCTGTAGACCTTCTCTTTGAGATACCATGAAGGCATTGACATGATGAATACAATATTATTTGTATATCTTAAGCTGTCCTTAGATATATCATACCTTAAACAGTATAATAAATGTAACATCAAATAAGATTTTTAGGGCTCAAAACAAACTGTTTCATGGATTACAAAATTCTCAAACCCACTTTACATTGAAAAATTGTTAGCTATCACATTGCAAAATGAATACTGTCAATTGTAGTAATGAAGTATAGTAAACATTCAAAAGAAAATAATAATTCATTTCATTTAAAAAACACACACATAAGATAGTGCAGGTACAACATAACATACAAATACTTTGAGCACTACTAAAATTTAAGTTTTTTTAATCATTCTAGATCGTGTAGTAAAATTTGAGTTCTTTCTTATATATTATATCCTAGTGTATAAAAACCATCTAAAGTTAAAATAATATCTTTTGTAGATTATTTTTTCACAAAGAAAGTCCTAAATTAAGTCACTTGAATCACTTTTCACAAGTAAATAAATTACATTTTAGATATTTCAGAACTTCATTTTGTTTTCAAAAAGATTTAAAAATCTACTAGCTAAGAAAAAGAAAGTTCTGAAATCAAGGAAAAACAAGTTTAAAAATTTAAAACAATACCTCCCTAAGAAATCTGAGTGGTGCAGGGCATGAATTTTAAACAAAAAATGTGTTTGCAATATAAAACCTAACCTACCACCACTGAGTCAATACTGACTCAAATCTATTAAAAAAAAAAAAAAAGTAGTAACTGTCGAGTTCACTCTGACTCGTGGCAACCCCATGTGTCTCAGAGTAGAACAGTGCTCCACAGGGAATTCAATGGCTGACTTTTTTGGTAATAGATCTCCAGAAAACGTGGTGCCAAGAGGACAGAGTAGTCAGAGGCTCACGGTGGTCCCTCTTACAAGAAAGATCCCCCAAAAAACAAGTGAATCAATTATATATGACAGTCTGGGAGTGCTGAACATGAAGCATGAAGTTGAGGCATTGTACTGAGCAGCAGGAGAAGGAAGAGACATTTTACAAGCAGTGAGGAGATGCCAGACCTGACCCTGCAGGAACCAGCACCCTGCAGGCCAGATTCATTGGTGAGAATGTGGGGATGTGAGCAGTGGCATTCAGGACATGTTTTCCACAGTGGGAGAGACTGAGTGATGGAGAGTCCACCGATGCCTTCAGAGTCTGTGAAATGCAGTACTCAAAGAGCAAAAGATAAGTATGTGTGTCTAATCTACCATGTGGATAAAAAACACCCCTTTGGGAAAAAATTCTCCCATTTAACTGGCCTCTCCCCAAACTGCATCAGGTCCCAAGCTGGCTTCAGTGATAGCTGCTTTCCCTGGGATGGAAGTAAGACCTGTCAAGTATCCTGAGCCATTCTCCTGCCTTGGTGAAGGAAACAATTAGCAAACAGGGAAAAAATAATTTGCTGTCTCCCCTAAACTGGGAACTCAGGGCAGAAGTAGCTCCTTTGCCTAGACACAGGCATAAGGGGCCCACAGATTCTGAATGCCTTTCACCACTACATAGACCTCTGTGGGGCCATTTCAACAGCATATATCCTCATTAGCACAGTATAACAGGGTATATACCTGAAGTCCAACTTCAACTATTTCAGCTATATGGTGGAGAGGCAGGCATATGACATCTGACACTGCTCTACCTAGTAATCAGAGTCCTCACCTATCCACACCAGGGGCCTGAGGACTGGTGGCTACACCCATTCCACCTAGCCACCCAAGACAGGGTCCAAAGATAAGTGGTGCCTCCTAGTCCTTACAGTCAACAGCATTGAGTGTCCACATTCCAGCTGCAAAACCCATCCACCTACACACTCTAGGGAACAGGGACACCTGTTCCTCACAGACACACAAGGGCAGCTGTCAGATCCCTGCTTTGCTCTGCATGTGTCCCCCTACTGCAGCCAGATACCTGTGCCTGCACCAATCACACCTGCTGGTCTAAGAGTGTAGGTGAGATTATGCATCACACACTTGGTGTCTGACTACCTGGACAACTGAGCTGAATCCATACAAGAAAAGTAAACAGATTCCTGGGCTAATATACCTATAACAACTCTAACTACCTAGTAACAGGACATTACAGCTTCAAAGGCACCAATAAACAAACTAGCCCACAGGAGCAGCCTGTCTGGGCACATCAAAACAAAACAAAGCAAGAAGCTGGACATAGTAAGCAAACATAAAATAAATAACTACAATAACTTATTGATGGCTTGGAGACAACAGTCAATATCAAATCATATAAAGAGGCAGACCATAATGGCTTCAGCAAGTGCCCAAAACAAAGAATCAAGAAATCTTCCAGATGAAGATAATTTCCTAGAATTACCAGAGGTTGAACATAAAAGATTAATATATAGAACTCTTCAAGAGATCAGGAAGGAGATCAGGCAAAACACAGAACAAGCCAAGGGATACACAGACAAGGCATTAGAGGAACTTAAGAAGATTAGAGAAGAGCATAATGACAAATTTAATAGGGTGCAAGAATCCACAGAGAGAAAGCAAACAGAAATCCAGAAGATTAACAATAAAATTCAGAAGTAGACAACTAATAGTCATAGGAGCAGAATTGAGGCAGTGGAAATCAGAATTAGTGAGATTAAGGATAAAGCACTTGACACGAACTTATGTGAGGAAAAATCGGATAAAGTACTTAAAAAAAAATGAAGAAGCCCTGTCTTAGTCATCCAGTGCTGCTGTAACAGAAATACACAAGCGTATGGCTTTAACAAACAGAAATTAATTTTCTCACAGGGCATCAGCTCCAGGGGAAGAATTTCTGTCTCTGTCAGCTCTGGAGGAAGGTCCTTGTGATGCATCAGTCTTCCCTTGGCCTAGGAGTATCTCAGCACAAGTACATCAGGTCCAAAGAACAGACTCTGCTCCCCGCCCTGCTTTCTTGGTGATATGATGTCCTCCTCTCTGCTCACTTCCCCTTTCTTTTTATCTCCTGAGAAAGAAAAGATGGTGCAGGCCACGCCACAGCGAAACTCCCTTCATATTGGATCAGGGAGGTGACTTGTGCAACAGTGTTACATTCCACCCTAACCCCTTTAACCACAGGCAGAGATTATGGTTTATAACACATAGGAAAATGACAAAATGGAGGACAACCACACACCGCCTAAGCAAGTTGATGCATATTTTTGGGGAACACAATTCAATCCATTACAAACCCTAAGAATTATGTGTGACTCTATCAAGAGGAATAACCTATGAGTGCTTGGAGTACCAGAATATGGGGGGGGGGAGAAAATATGGAGAGAATTGTTGAAGACCTGTTGGCAGAAAACTTCTCTGACATTGTAAAAGATGAGAAGATATTTATCCAAGATGCTTATTGAACCCCACACAAGGTAGATCCCAAAAGAAAGTTACCAAGACATATTATAATCAAACTTGCCAAAACCAAAAACAGAGAATTTTAAGAGCAGCTAGGAATAAATGAAAAGTCAGCTACAAAGGAGAACCAACAAGACCTAGCTCGGACTACTCAGTAGAAACCATGCAGGCAAAAAGGAAATGGGATGACATATATAAAGCCTTGAAGGAAAAAAATTGCCAGCCAAGAATTTTATATTCAGCAACACTGTCTCTCAAATATGAAGGTAAAATTAGGGCATTTCCAGATAATCATAAGTTTAGGGAATTTGAAGAAACCAAACCAAAATTACAAGAAATACTAAAGGGAGACCGCTGGTTAGAAAATCGATAACATCAGGTAACAACCCAAGACTAGAACATAGGACAACGCAACCAGATACCAACTCAGATAGGGAAGTCACAACAATAAATCAAAGCTAAAACACTCAAAACAGGGAAACAGAGATGTCATTATGTAGAAGGTGAAACATTAAATAGAAAAGAGGGACTAAAAATGTAGTCATAGATCTTTCACATGGAGAGAAAGTCAAGGCTATATAAAGAAACAAAAGTTTGGTTTACACATAGAAAAATGAAGTATATATTAAGGTAACCAAAATGGAAAATGACAATCTTACACATCAAAATAAAAAACAAGAAAAACATACTCAGCAAATACAAAAGCAAGGTCAATGAAAAAGAGGAAAAGACAATATATAAAGAAAAACTACTCAGCACAAAAAATTAAGAGAAAAAAAGAAACTGTCAACAACACACACACAAGGATGTCAAAATGATAGCCCTAAACTGATATCTGTCAATAATCACCCTGAATGTAAATGGACTAAAAGCAACAATAAAGAGACAGAAAGTGGCAGAATGGATAACAAAAAAACACAATCCATCTATATGCTGCCTAAAGAAATGTACCTTAGACTTCAAGACACAAACTAAAACTCAAAGAATGGAAAATATATATATATCAAACAAACAACAATCCAAAAAGAGCAGGTGTGGCAATATTAATTTCTGACAAAATAGACTTTAAACTTAAATCTACCACAAAGGATAAGGAAGGGCACTAAATAATGATTCAGGAGTCAATACGCCAGGAGGATATAATCATAATAAATATTCATGCACCCAAGGACAGGGCTCCAAAATACATAAAACAAACTCTCACGGCATTGAAAAGAGATAGACAGGTCCACAGTAATAGTAGGAGGCTTCAACACACCACTTTCCATGAAAGACAGAACATCTGGAAAGAAGCTCAATAAAGACACAGAAGATCTAAATGCCACAATCAACCAACTTGACCTCATAGACATATACAGAACACTCCACCCAACAGAAGCTAAGTAGACTTTCTTTTCTAATTCACATGGAACATTGTCCTGAATAGACCACATATAAGGCCATAAAACAACCTTTAACAGAATCCAAAACATTGAAATATTACAAAGTGTCTTCTCTGACCATTAAGCCATAAAAGTAGAAATCAATAACAGGAAAAACAGGAAAAAAAAAAAAATCAAACACATGGAAAAAGAACACTTTGCTGAACAAGTACTGGGTTATAAAGAAATTAAGGATGGAATAAAGACATTCACAGCGTTGAGTAAGAAATTCATAGAACGCAATGAGAATGAAAATACTTCCTATCCAAACCTTTGGGACACAGCAAAAGCAGTTCTCAGAGGTCATTTTAGAGCAATAAAGGCACACATGCAAAAAAGAAGGGTCAAAATCAAAGAATTATCCCTATAACTCGAACAAATAGAAAGAGAGCATCAAAAGTAGCCCTCAGGCACCAGAAGAAAGCAAAAAATAAAAATTAGAGCAGAATTAAATGAAAAGGAGAAGAGAAAAACAACTGAAAGGGTTAACAAGACCAAAAGTTGGTTCTTTGAAAAGATCAACAAAATCGATAAACCATTGGCCAGAATGACAAAAGAAAAACAGGAGAGAAAGCAAATAACTAGAATAAGAAATGAGATGAGCGACATCACAACAGACCCAACTGAAATTAACAGAATCATAACAGAATACTAAGAAAAATTGTACTCTAACGAAATTGGACACTAGAGCAAAAGGACAAATTTCTAGAAAAACACTATCTACCTAAACTAACACAAACAGAAGCAGAAAAACTAAATAAATCTACAACAAAACAAAATATTGAAAAAGTAATTTAAAAAAACTCCCCAAAATGACGATAACAAAAGCCCAGGCCCTGACGGCTTCACCAGAGAATTTTACCTAACTTTCAGAGAATAGTTAATACCACTACTACTAACGTATTCCAGACCATAAAAAAAGACAGAATACCCCCAAACTCATTCTATGAAGCCAGCAGAGCCCTGACACTAAAACCAGGTAAAGACAACACGAAAAAAGAAAATGACAGACATATAACCCTCATGAACTTAGACGCAAAAATCCTCAACAAAATTCTAGCCAAAAGAATTCAACAACATAGCAAACAAATAATTCATCATGACCAAGTGGGATTCATACCAGGTATGTGGGGATGGTTTAACATCAGAAAAAACAACCAGTGCAACCCATCACAAATGTAAAACAGAAGACAAGGGCCACATGATCTTATCAATTGATGCAGAAAATGTACTTGACAAAGTCCAACACCCATTCATGATAAAAACTCTCAGCAAAATAGGAATAGAAGGGAAATTCCTCAACATCATAAAGGGCATTTATACAAAGCCAACAGCCAATATCATCCTTAATGGAGAGAGTCTGAAAGCTTTTCCCTTGAGAATGGGAACCAGACAATGATGCTCTTACTCAACACTGTGCTGGAGGTCCTAGCCAGAGCAATTAGGCTAGGAAAACTAATAAAGGACATCCAAGTTGGTAAGGAAGAAGTAAAGGTATCTCTATTTGCAGATGATATGATCTTATACACAGAAAGACCTACAGAATCCTCAAGAAAACTACTGGAACAAATAGAAGAGTTCAGCAGAGTAACAGGATACAAGATAAACATACAAAAATCAGTTGGATTCCTCTACACCAACAAAGAGAACATTGATGAGAAATCACCAAATCAATACCATGTACAACAGCCCCCAAGAAGATCAAATACTTAAGAATAAATATAACCAGAGAAGTAAAAGACCTATACAAAGAAAACTACAAGACTGCTGCAAGAAACCACAAGAGACCTACATAAGTGGAAAAACATACCTTGTTCATGGATAGGAAGACTTAACATCGTGTAAATGTCTATTCTACCCAAAGCGATCTATATAGATACAATGCAATCCCGATCCAAATTCCTGTGGCATTTTTTAATGGGATGGAGAAACAAATCACCAACTTCATGTGGAAAGGGAAGAGGTCCCTATAAGTAAAGCCTTACTGAAAAAGAAAAATGAAGTGGGAGGCCTCACACTACTTGATTTTAGAACCTATTTTATTGCCATGGTAATAAAAACAGCCTGGTGCTGGTAAAACAGTTACACAGAATAGAACAGAATTGAGAATTCAGGAGCTGTTTGAATTTATGAGCAGCTGATATTTGACAAAGTTCCAAAGTCTGTGAACTGGGAAAACACAGCCTCTTTAACAAATGGTGCTGATATAACTGTATATTCATCTGCAAAAAGAAATGAGACAAGGCCTATACTCACACCATGCACAAAAACTAATTCAAAATGGATCAAAGACCTAAATATGAAAGCTAAAACGACTAAGATCATGGATGAAAAAATTGGGACAATGCTCGGATCCGTAATATATGGCATAAACAGTATACAAAACATTACTAATAATGCAGAAACACCAGAAAACAGATACCTGGGAGCACCTAAAAATCAAACACCTATGCTCATCCAAAGACTTCACCAGAAGAGCAAAAGACAACGTACAGACTGGGAAAAAATTTTTGGCTGGGACAAATCTCATCAGTGTCTAATCTCTAAAACCTACAAGATACTGCAAATCCTCAACAACAAAAAGACAAATAAACCAATAAAAATGGGCAAAAGATATGAACCGGCACTTTACCAAAGAATATATTCAGGTGGATAACAAATATATGAGGAAATGCTCATGATCATTAGCCATCAGAGAAATGCAATTCAAAGCTACAATGAGATATGATCTCACACCAAAAAGGCTGGCATTAATCCCAAATACACAAAATAATAAATGTTGTAGAGGTTGTGGAGACACTGGAACACTTACACACTGCTGGTGGGAATGTAAAATGGTACAAAGACATTGGCATTTCTTTAAAAAGCTACAAATAGAACTACCATACGATTCAGCATTCCCACTCCTTGGAATGTATCCTAGAGATCTAAGAGCCCTCTCACAGATAGATATATACACACCCACGTTCATTTCAGCACTGTTTACAATAGCAAAAAGATGGAAACAACCAAGGTTCCCAGTAATAGATGAATGGATAAACAAATTATGGTATATTTGCACAATGGAATACTACACCATGATAAAGAACAAGGATGATACCGTGAAACATCTCATAACATGGATAAATCTGGAAGGCATTATGCTCCGTGAAATGAATCAGTTGAAAAAGGACAAATATTGTATGAGACCCCTGTTATAAGAACTCAAGAAAAGGTTTAAACACAGAAGAAAACATTCTTCGATGGTTACGAGTGTGGGGAAGGAGGGAGAAGGGTATTCACTAATTAAATAGTAACCCACCCAGTCAACCCAGTGCCGTTGAATTAGATAGTAGACAAGAATTATTTTAAGTGAAGGGAAGGACAACACACAATATGGGGGAAGTCAGTACAACTGGACTAAAAGCTAAGAACTTTCCTGAATACAACCAAACACTTTCAGGGACAGAGTAGCAGGGCTGAGGTTCTGGGATGAGGTTCTGGGGACCATGGTTTTAGGGGACATCTAGGTCATTTGGCATAACAAAGTATATTAATAAAACGTTCCGTATGCCACTTTGGTTTGTGGCATCTGGGGTTTTAAAAGCTGGCAAGTGGCCATCTAAGTTGCATCAATTGGTCTCAACCCTCCCGGAGCAAAGGAGAAAAAAGAACACCAAAGACACAAGGAAAATATGAGCCCAAGAGACAGAAAGGGCCACATGAACCAGAGACTTCATCGGCCTGAGTCCGGAAGAACTAGATGGTGCCTGGCTATCACCAATCAGTATTCTGTCAAGGAACTCAACAGAGAGTCCCTGAAGGACCAGGAGAAAAGTGGGATGCAGAACTCAAATTCTAGTAAAAAGACCAGACTTAATGGTCTGGCTGAGACTGGAGAGACCATACAGGACATGGCCCCTGGAGTCTCTCTTAGGCCAGAACTAAGACCGTTCCCAAATCCAACTCTTCATACAAAGATTAGACTGGACTACGAGACATAAAATGATACTGGCGAGGAGTGTGCTTCTTAACTCAAGTAGACACATGAGACTATGTGGTCAGCTCCTGACCGGAGGTGAGAGGAGAAGGCAGAGGGGGACAGGAGCTGGCTGAATGGACATGGGAAATACAGGGTGGAGAGGAGTATGCTGTCACATTGTAAGGAGAGCAACTAGGGTCACATAACAATGTGTGTATAAGTTCTGTATGAGAAACTGACTTAAATTATAAAAAATTCACTTAAAGCACAATAAAAAAAGAAGAAAAACAAGCAAACAAAAAAATCTCCAGGACTTTCTTCTGATGCAACACTGAGTGGATATAAACCTCAGATTTTTTTGTTAGCCTATGTGGCCATAGGTCAACCGTGTGCACCACCCAGGTACTCCATATACCCAGGAGTTACACTAAATTACTAGTATATTGGATCATAAATTTCAAAAATGATCTTTAGATACTTCTAGTATAATAATGCAACTCATATGTCTCCAGAGTAGGTAATATCCTGGGAAACATTAAACAATATATTCAAATGAAAAAAGTCAAATACAATCACACATATTATCACCATTTTGTTCCTATGCTGCCTCCACCTGAGCCACTACTTTAAACCTGAGAAAAGTGTGCTTGTCTTCCATCCTTTCCTGAGTCATTTCACACCACAGCCTACTTTTTTCCTGCCACCTGGCCCCCGTCTTCTAATAGTTGTATTTTGGATCTTTCTCATCTTTGCCACTCACTATTTCCTGGAACTGATAGGACTGCTCCAGCTATCATTTATTTTAAGGCCCCATTAACACATGACTGGTGAATGCACTTTTATTAAAAACAGTTTGGGGATAAAAAGTTATCACACCACAGGGAGAATACAACTGCAAATGGAGTGTTAGAAAGCCATGGCCATAAGGAATGTCTTAATAACACTGTCACTCCAGCAGCCTGAGTTTGTCTGCCACGTTCTCCTATCTGTCTACGTCAACAGATGTGAATCGCTGAGCTTGTGAAGAAGTAGTACAATAATTTTTTTTTTGGGGGGGGTAACACAGTGCTTTAGAAATATATTTGAATTTGGAACCTTTCACAAAACATGCATCTTTCAAATCACCAGTCTTTAAGTGTTACCCCTTTATGTAACTGTGTTATCTGCTTGATCCATAAAGGCATTCAAGTTTCTGACTCCTTGCTCGACCCTTTTCCCAATTCTCTCCTTTTTAAGAACCAACTCTTCCTAGGATGGACAAATGGCAACTCCAAATTTCCCCTTTTTAAAAATACTACAAATTCACTTTTATTTTTGAAAAGATTCCTCAAATTTAAATGATTATAAGGGTCAGATGGATATAAGAAATTAGAACTTTATGATACAATATGATGAGTACATGCTCTGATGAAAAACATTCTTTTTTTTCAAAAAAAAAAAAAAACACAGCTAACATCATACTTAATGATAAAAGACTGAATGTGTTCTCCAAATATCAAGAACAAGAGAAGAATGTTCACTCTAGGCATTCAATTCAATATTATACTTGAGGTTCAGGGCGGAACAGTTAAACAGAAAATGAATTAAAAGTGCCCGTACTAGAAAGGAAGAGGTAAAACTGTCTATTAAAAGATTATAGAAATTTGTATATGGAAACTCAAAAATTCAAACGTATTTCTATATATTAACAATGCTGTTGTTGCTAGGTGCCATCGAGTCAGTTCCAACTCATAGCAACCCTGTGTACAACAGAACAAAACACTGCCTGGTCCTGCCTCATCCTCATAATGTTGCTGTGTTTGAGCCCATTGTTGTAGTCACTGTGGGACTCCATCTCATTGAGGGTCTTCCTCTTTTTTGCTGACACTCTACTTTAGGAAAAATGATGTCCTTCTCCAGGGACTGGTCGCTCCTGATAACATGTCCAAAGAGTATGAGACAAAGTTTTGCCATCCTCCCTTTTAAGGAGCATTCTGGCTATACTTCATCCAAGACATTTCTTCTGGCAGTCCACGGCATATTCAGTATTCTTTGTCAATATCATGATTCAAATGCATCAATTCTCCTTTGGTCTTCCTTATTTATTGTCCAGCTTTCACATGCATATGAGACAAATGAAGAGGCCATGGATTGGGTTGAAACCAAAAAACCCATTGCTGTCCAGTCGACTGCCCCATAGGGTTTCCAAAGAGCAACTGATGGATTCGAACTGCCCACCTTTATGGGTAGCAGCTGAGCTCTTACCCACTGCACCACCAAGGCCTCAAGGTGATATTTTTACATTTTAACACTTTAAAGAGGTCTTTTACAGCAGATTTGCCCAATGCAATATGTCATTTTATTTCTGGTATTGACCATGTTGAATTGAGCAACCATATGGCCTACTATCCAAGAATGACAAATTGAAGAAGATGGGTGTCACATTCATCTTGAAAAAGAACATCTTGAGTACTATCCTGAAATACAACCCTGTCAGTGATAGTATCCATATGCCTACAAGGAAGTCCAGTTAATTAATACAATATTATTCTATTTTACACACCAACAACTAATGCCAAAGATTAAAAAAAAAAAAAAAATTGAAGATATTTACCAACTTCTGCCATCTGAAATTGATCAAATATGCAATCAAGATGCATTTATAATTATTGGTGATTGGAATGCAAAAGCTGGAAACAAAGTTAAAGGGTCAGAAGTTGGAAAATATTGCCTTGGTATGAGAAACGATGTGGGAGATCCTATGCTACAATTTTATAAGACCAACAACATATTCATTAGAAATACATTTTTGACAACATCAAAATGGCAACTAAACAAATGGACCTTGCCTGATGGAATGCAGAGCAATCAAATCAAATACATCTGTGGAAAGAGACAATGGAGAAGCTCAATATCATTAGTCAGCACAAAGCCTGGGGCTGACTGCAGAACAGATCATCAGTTGCTCATATACAAGTTCAAATTGAAGCTGAAGAAAATTAAAACAAGTTCACAAGATCCAAAGTATGACCTTGAGTACATCCCACCTGAATTTAGGCACTATTTCAAGAAAAGATTTGACATGTTGAAGGCTAATGACTGAAGACTAGCTGGCACCTAACCAAAACAATATCTAGAATATGCTAATAATTCTTACAACTGAACGAAAAAACCACACCCAATAAAAATACAAGCAAAAGAATTGAATAGATATTTCTCTCAAGAAGATATACAAATGGCCTATAAACACATCGAAAGATGTTCAACATTATTAGTCAATAAAAACTTTTGCCATCAAGTTGATTCCCATTCTTGTGATCCTATAGGACATAGTAGAGCTGCCCCATAGTGTTTCCAATGAGTGGCTGGTGGATTCAAACTGCTGACCTTTTGGTTAGCAGCCTTAGTACTTAACCACTACAATAGGGCTCCCATTTGTCAGCACCCAAAAACAAACCAAACCCATTGCTGTGGAGTCCCTTCTGACTCATAGCAACAGTATCGGACAGAGTAGAACCGCTCCGTAGAGTTTCCAAAGAGCACCTGGTGAATTTGAACTGCCAACCTTTTGTTTAGCAGCCTGAGCTAGAAAGGCACTATGTTATTTGTGTAAAAATACCGTATACGTGACCATATAACCGATTCTGACACAAGCTTTTAATTCCTGTTGTCGGTTCTGCTATCCTGTTCAACACTATCTGTCTGAATGCCCTGTGACTGCTGTTTGTGGAGGATTCACAAAATCACCTGCCCTGTGTCAGTGGTTTTAGCCTACTTTGACTACCTTGGAAATCAGTGAAACCTGAGCAAAATAGTTTAAGAAAAAATACATTGTGAGCTCTCATAAAAGAAAGCGCTGGTGATTCAAAGCTAGCATAAGATTGCTAAAGTAAGCCAGGGATTTTTGTTTTGAGTTTTACTGGGTTGGTAGAATAAAAGAATGTTACAGTCCCAGATTATCTTGATTTTAGTAAAGTATTTGGTAAATCTCTTGTATATTCTTATGTATGTGATGTTCTTATGTGTGATAGATGAAATATAGAAAAATATTTCATAGTAACATGAACTGAAAGAGCATCTCAAGAATAGATACGAGTGAATAATCTCAAGTTGTCATTTCATAGGACTTTATAATCTTCTCTTGAAAAATCATCTTACGAATAATTGGATGAAGTCATACAAGAAATTATTATAAAATCATAGATAGTATTAACATAGAAAAGAGTAATGAATACTTACATGATAATGATTCAAGAAGATATTGGTAAGCTGTGAATACGGACTGATAATTAAAAGGATAAATTTAACAGTGACAAAAATAAAATTTTATGTGGAACATCAATTTATTCTTTTCATGGATATTTGGGCACCTGGCATAAGCCAGAGCTTATTTAGGGCGCTCCAAATAGAAAGATGAATAAGATAGAATTCCCTGCTGTTCAGAATCTCACAGTCTAGAAAGAGAGAAGGGCAGATGAGAACCTCCACAGGTCCTAAAGAAACACAGTAACTACAATACTAACTCAGAATGGGGGGATCATTGCAGAAGCATAGCAAGGGAGTGTGCAGGGAGGCACTTCCCCCGGGAGCAAATCCGAGGAGGCGCCAGACAAGATGGAGAATGATATTAAGAGGTCATAAATAGGAAAGGCACCTGACTGAGGCAGCCAGACAAGGGGGGTGGAAGGCATTTCTGCTGACACAAGATCGCTTTCAATGTCTATTCATCTTGAAATTGGGGAGGGGGGTAACTTAGAGATTGCCCCGTACACTCGTTATCATCCCTAGACCTGGATCGTTGAAGGCTTCCATGAGAAACCTAAATCTAGAAGGAAAAATTATAATTATCCAGAAAAATTCAAGACTTGGATCAAGACGATTTGAAAGAAATAATAACATGACTGATAACATGGTAGTGGGATTGGACTTATTGTATGTTTCCTCAAATGGCACAGCTGTGTCTAATGTCTCAACATCAGAACCTTTCTAAGGATAAATGTGTCTGAAAGTAGGATAGGATGAAATATGAAAAAGAAAAAGATAATTTTCTGTCTTTGTAATATATTACACGAAAAAATGAGTAACTATTTGGCAGGTAGTTTTAGGAAATTCCGATATTGCCATACAGTGGCTAAGACTTCATGAAGACCAAAAGGTTCTAGGACAGAAGGGATTCAGATACTCACCTTTTCTCTATGTGGAATGTTCAGCCAGGCTGCTCTGTATGCTTTAGACCAAATGCCTTCTAAATGAAATAATATATATATATATATATATATATATATATATATATATATATATAAAATTAGTAATGTTGGTGGTGACAGTTCAAAGTACAGACCTCTGGGTTCTTTTTTACTGAGGGCTCAGGATGCAGATCTCAGTTTCTGAGTCGCTTTTGTAAATATTATGAATCAAAAGTCATAATTCCCTAGTGTAGCTCCCTCACAGTGCTACCTGAGACACTTGCCAAAGTGGCATTCCTATCCAGGGTTTGGATATACAAGAGGTCTCATCAAAAATATACAGAGAGAAGGTCCTTCAAGATTTCTTTTCACCAGGGATGAGTTAATGTGAAAAAGGAGCAATTAAAATTTTTCTTTTCTTGTCCTTTGGGCAATGCTCTCATTAGCTCCTTTGTGTATAATACTCTCCCTCAGTGCTGAAATACTAGACGGACATTACATTATTGACTAGAAATTAAGATCTGGCAGACTTTATCCTATGAGTTTTTACAGTAGTGGTCTCATACGATATTTTTCCTTTTGTGGTTGACTTATTTCACTCAGCATAATGTCCTCCAGATGCATCTATGCTATGAGATGCTTCCCAGATTCATCATTGTTCTTTAGCGTTGCATAATACTCCATGAGTATGTACCACAGCTTGTTTATCCATTCATCTGTTGATGGGCATCTAGGTTGTTTCCATCTTTTTGCTATTGTGAACAACGCATATATCTATAGGTGTGATGGCTCTTATTTCTCTAGGATATATTCTTAGGAATGGGATTGCTGGATCATAGGGTATTTCTGTTCCTAGCTTTCTAAGGAAGCACCATATCGTTTTCCAAAAAGGTTGTATCATTTTGCATTCCCACCAGCAGTGCATGAGAGTTCTGATCTCCCTGCAGCCTCTGCAAATTTTTATTTTCTGTTTTATTGGCTTCTGCCAGTAATGCTGGGGTGAGATAGTATCTCATTGTGGTTTTGATTTGCGTTTCTCTGATGGCTAGAGATCGTGAGCATTTCCTCATGTGTCTGTTGGCCACTTGAATGTCTTCTTTGGTGAAGTGCCTGTTTATTTCCTTTGCCCATTTTTAAATTGGATTATTTGTCTTTTTGTTGTAGAGGTGTTGGATTTTCTCATAGGTTTTAGAAATTAACCTTTGTCTAATTTGTAATACCCCGAAATTTTTTCCCAGTCTGTACGTTCTCTTTTTACCCTTTTGGTGAAGTCTTTTAGTGAGCATAAACGTTTAATTTTTTGAAGATCCCTGTCATCTAGCTTATCCTCTGGAGCTTGTGTGCTGTTGGTTGCAGTTTGTATCCTGTTAATGCTGTGTATTAAGGCCTCTAGCGTTGATCCTATTTTTTCTTCTATGAACTTCATAGTTTTTGGCTTTATATTCAGGTTTTTGATCCATTTTGAGTTAGTTTTTGTATCAGGTATGAAGTATGGGTCCTGTTTCATTTTTTTTTTATTTGCAGGTGGACATCCAGTTTTTCCAGCACCATTTGTTAAGACTGTCTTTTCCCCATTTGATGGACTTTGGGCTCTTGTCGAATACCAGGTGACCATAAGTGGATGGATTTACATCTGGGTTCTCAATTCTGTTCCATTGGTCAATGTGTCTGTCATTGTACTAGTACCAGGCTGTATTGACTACTGTAGCTGTATAGTAGGTCCTGCTCTTTTTTGATTGTTGTTTGCTTGACATATTTTTTCCATCCTCTGAGTTTCTTTGTTTCTGTCTTTATGTCTAAGGTGTGTCTCTTGTAGGCAACATATAGAAGGATTGTTTGTTTTTTTTTTTTTAATTCATCCTGCTACTTTGTCTCTTTTTGGTGCATTTAGTCAATTTATATTCAACATAACTATTGGTAGGTATGCCTTTCGTACTGTCATTTTGATGTCTTATTTTGTGTGTGTGTTGCTGACAGTTTCTTCATTTCACTTGATTTTCTGTGCTGAGCCATTTTTCTTATTGTATTTTCTTTTCCTCTTTTTCATGGTTGTTGATTTTGTATTTGCTGAGTCTTTGTCTTTCTGTTTTTTATTTTGCCGTTTAAGAATGTTAGTTTCCTTTGTGGTTACCTTAATATTTAACCCTATTTTACTAAGTTTAAACTAATCTTTTATTTCTTTATATTGCCTTGACTTCTCTCCATATGACACATCTATTACTACATTGTTTAGTCCCTCTTTTATGTTTTAATGTTGTCATCTTTTATATAATTACATCTGTTTCCTTATTTTCAGTGTTTTAGGTTTGACTTATTTTTGTGATTTCCCTATCTGGGTTGATATCTGGTTGCTCTGTCCTGTGCTCCAGTCTTGTGGTGTTATCTGATGTCATTGATTTTTTAACCAGAGGACCCCATTTAGTATATCTTGTAATTTTGTTTTGGTTTTTGCAAATTCCCTAAACTTCTGTTTATCTGGAAATGTCCTAATTTCACCATCATATTTGACAGGTATTTTTGATGGATATATAATTTTTGGCTGGCAATTTTTTTCCTTCAAGGCTTTATATATGTCATTCCATTGCATTCTTGCCTGTGTGGTTTCTTCTGGGTAGTCCGAGTTTAGTCTTATTTACTCTCCCTTGTGAGTGACTTTTTGTTTATACTTAGCCTCTTTTAAAATTCTCTATCTTTGGTTTTGGCAAGTTTGATTATGTCTTGGTGACTTTCTTTTGGGATCTATCTTGTGTGGGGTTTGATGACCTTCTTTGATAGATATCTTGCCACCTTTCATGATACCAGAGAAGTTTTCTGCCAACAAATCTTCAACAATTCTCTCTGTATTTTCTGTTACCTACCCCCCCCCCCCGCCCCATTCTGGTGCTTCGGTCACTCGTAGGTTATTCCTCTTGATAGAGTCCCACATAATTCTTAGGTTTTCTTCATTTTTTAAAATTCTTTTATCTGATTTTTCCTCAGATATGTTGGTGTCAGGTCTAGCAGTTCAAATCCACCAGGTACTCCTTGGAAACCCTATGAGGCAGTTATACTCTGTCTTATAGGGTCGCTATGAGTTGGAATCAACTCCACGGCAGTGAGTATGTTGGTGTCAAGTGCTTTATCTTCAATCTCAGTAATTCTGACTTCCATTGCTTCAATTCTGCTCCTATAACTTTCTATTGAGTTGTCTAATTTTGAAATTTTATTATTAATATTCTGGATTTCTGTTTGCTGTCTCTCTATGGATTCTTGCAGCCTATTAAATTTGTTGTTATACTCTTCTCTAATCTTCTTCATTTCCTCTATCGTTTTTTATGTGTGCTCCTTGACTCGTTCTGCATTTTGCCTGATCTCCTTCCTGATCTCTTGAAAAATTCTGTATATTAATCTTATGTATTTCACCTCCGGTAATTCCAGGATGTTTTCTTCACCTGGAAGAATTCTTGATTCTTTGATATGATAGCTTGCTGAAGCCATAGTGGTCTGCCTCTTTATGTGGTTTGATAGTGACTGTTTCTCTGAGCCATCAATAAGTTGTTGTACTTATTTATTTATTTAATGTTTGCTTACTGTGTCCTATCTTCTTGTTTGGTTTTGATATCCCCTAATAGGCTGTTCGTATGAGCTAGTTTGATTACTGGCACCTTTGAAGATTTAATGTCCTGGCTCCAGGTGGTTAGAGCTGTTACTAGGTTTGGGAGCCCAGGAGCCCATTTTCTTTTCTTGTATGGATTCAGCTCAGGTACCTAGGTCGTTGGTCACCAAGTGTGTGATGTAGGCTGTCACCTATGGTCCTAGATAAGTAGGGGTGATTGGTGTAGACACAGGTATTTGGGTGTGGTAGGGGGTCCAGCTCTGCGCAAGGCAGACTTTAACAAGATTCCTTTCTGCTTCTAGTTTAAGGTGTTTTTGTTTTGTTATAAAACAAAATAAATAATTGTTAAAGGCTAATGTTTTGTAAAGGGTTTTTCTTTGTATATTTTTAAGGAATAGGTATTTAGGGTATTTTTTTGAATTTGTGTGTGGGCTTTTTTTTTTTTTTTACTTCTTAATCTGGTTTTGGTGTCAGAATGTCAGGTATCAGGATATGCCAGCCTCATTAAATGAGTTGGAATGTGGTCCCATCTCTTCCATTTTCTGGAAAAGATTGTGTGGAATTGATGCTTTTTCTTCTTTAAATGTTTGAAAGAATTGACCAGTGAAATCATCCGGGCTTGAAGTTACCATTTTTGAAAGATTTTTTTTGTATAAATGCAATTTCTTTAATAGATATAGGGCTATTGAGATTGTCAATGTCTTCTAGGAAAAATCTTGATAATTTTTGGCTTTGAGAAATTGGTTTTTGGGCAGGGCCAAGATGGCATAGTCGTCAGACGCCTCCTGTGGTCCCTCTTACAACAAAGACCCTGAAAACGAGTCAATTGGTTACATATGACAATCTGGGTGAACATCAAAGACTAAGTTGAGAAATTGGACTGAGCTGCAGGGGGAGGTAGAGATGGTTCAGAAGCAGCGAGGAGTTGCCAGACCTGACCTGGCTGGCACCAGCACCCTGCAGGATGGATCAGCTAGCTCAGGAGGGGTGAGGTAAGCAGTAGCACTCAGGAGGCATTTTCCCAGTGGTGGAGAGCCTGCTGAAGTCTCCAGAACCACGAAGAAATGGTACTCAATCAGGGAAAGTACAAGTGTCTAGCCTACTGCACAGATCAAAAAAAAAGAAACTTTTTGCAAAGTACCTCTCTCCCATTTACCTGCCCCCTCCCCACTCTGCTCAGGGTCCCAGCCTGCCTTCAGCGATTCTTATACTTCCTGGGTCAGAAGTAGGACCCATCTTGTGCTCTGAGCCATTCTCCCAGCTTTGAAGAGGGAACAAAATAACTAAAAGGAAAAAATAATCTGTCAGATCCCCTAAGCCAGTAACTCAGACCAGGCACAGCCCCTTTGCCTAGGCACAGGCATAAGGGGTCCAAGAACTTTGGATGCCTTTCACCCTGCATAGATCTGTGTGGGCCCATTTCAACAGTGCAGGCCCTCATTAACACAGTATGACAGGGTATATACTTGAAAACTATTTTCATCTCTATCAGCTATAAGGGGTAGTGGCAGATTTGTGACATTTAACACAACCCTCCCCATTAGGCAGGGTCCTCACCTACCCACATTAGGGGCCTGAGGACTGGTGGCTCCACCCACTCCACTGAGCCACCCATGACAGGGGTCCAAGTGTAAGTACAAATAAAAAGCAAGAAAAACATAAATACTCAGCAAATACAAAATCAACAAGAATAAAAAACATGAAAAGAAAATATATAAAGAAATTGGTCTTCATTTATGTAAAAAACCTAAACCAAACCTGCTGCCATTCAATCGATTCTGACTCATAGTGACTTTATAGGACAGAGTAGAACTGCCCTAAAGAGTTTCCAAGAGTGCTTGGTGGATTTGAACTGCCAACCTTTTGGTTAGCATCCATAGCTCTTAACCACTACGCCACTAGGGCTTCCTCCATTTATATAGGTTATCACAAATTCAGACCTAATATCAGCTTGGGAATATCTGCCGTGCTGTTTGTGTTTGTCCTGCATGTGGACTACCCCATGGCAAATCTGGGACTGGGACTAGAGCAGTCCTGTACCCCAGGTTATCAAAGCCTTTTTTTTTTTTTTTCCTAATCTTCAGATCCATGAATGTACAGCTTGGGAACGATTCCAGGAGTTCATAAACAAACTTGATGGGATAACAAATTTTTACCTCTTGACACTCTTAAGGAGCTACAATTTTAGCTTCCTTCACTCATGTTGTAGCTAGAAAGTTGGGACTTTAGTTTTTTTACTCTGTTTCACATTTTTGTGATGGCATCTGCCTTTAGGGACAATCGGGGGTAAACAGAAAACACAACAGGGCTTCTTCTCACTTCCTTGAAAACATGGTTATAGGCACTTGCCTAGCTATCATTGTTCTCACTGTCACACCACAATCACTGCTCCCTCAGTATTATCTGGTGAGAGGAAGGGGGAGGAGGAAAATGGACACAACAAACACACACACAAGAACCAGGGGATTTCCCTCACTCTACTCTTCCACCACACATCTGTCAGTTTGTCATACTGTGGTGGCTTGTGTGTTGCTTTGTTGCTGTGATGCTGGTAGCTATGCCACTGGTATTTCAAATACCAGCTAGTAGCTATGCCACTGCTATTTCAGCTGAGCTTCCACTCTAAGTCAGACTAGGGAGAAGGTCCTAGTTGTGTACTTCTGAAAAAATTGGCCAGTGAAAACCATATGAACATTAGCAGAACATTGTCTGATATAGTGCAAGAAGATGGGCCCCTCAGGTTGCAAGGTACTTAAAATCATCGTGCTTAGTAACGTAAAGGATCAGTGCAAAAGAGGAAGACCCTCGAGGAGATGGATTTACACAGAGGCTGCAACAATAGGCTCAAACATAACAATTGTGAGGATGGCGCAGGTCTGAGCAGTGTTTCGTCCTGCTGTACATAGGGTCACTATGAGTTGGAAACAACTGGACAACATCTAACAACAAAAATAAGTCTAACTTTGGACCCCTCTTTTAAACTCTTCAGATCAGAATGAAAAGGCTTCTGTTAGAGATGTCTCTGTGCGCAAGAAGTGTGAAATTTTGCATTTCAAGCTGCCTTTGAGTTCAGGGTAGAGGACTCTGGAGAAACAGGAAAAAAAAGGGACATTCACTGTTGGATTGACCTTAATTTGGGTCTTTTTTTTTTTTCTCTCTCCGACCTCCCTGCTACCACTTACCTTTCAGAGTCTTCAGGTAGCAGCTCCATGCATTCAGTGTGAGAATCCAGGTAGAGAGCACTTTTTCCATCTTAACCATAACCAGATGCTTTTAAAGGTGTTTTTAATGAGCAGAAATGTTTAACTTATATAAAGTTTAACTTTTCTTTTCCAATAAATTCAACATTTTAGATAAAACATACAAATTCCTTAAAAAGCATACATTTCTAAAACTGACACAAGTTGAAAGAGAAAATCACGTTAGCTCTTGGACCATAAAATAAATTGAATATGTAATCAAAAACTTGCTGTAAAGGAAACTCAAGGTCCAGATGGTTTTATAAAAATTTTAAGAAAAAATAAAGTCAAATCTAAACACTCTTTTACAAAATAGAGTAGGAAGGAATACATAGCAATTCTTTTTATGAGAGGAGTATAAATCTGATCCTAAAACTTGACAAAGATATGACAAGAAATAAAAATTAAGACACTGCATCTTTAACAAAATATTAGCAACTAGAATCCTATATTATACAAAAAGAGCAATACAACATGACAAAGTCGAGTTTATCTCACTAATACAATTTGGTTAACATTTGAAAATTAATAAATCAACATTTAAACAGAATAAGGAGAGAAAAACAAGTGATCATCTCAATAGAGGCAGGAAAATAGCATAATTTTTTATGGCAAAATATTGAATGACGTTCCCTTAAGATTAATATTTTCTTTTTTGTTTTGCTAACTTTATCCAAAATTGTACCAGAGACCCTTGCAAATGCAGCCCCATTTCCAGTTGCCATGGAGTCGATTCTGACTCATATCGACCCTATAGGACAGAGTAGAACTGCTCCATAGCATGTCCAAGGCTGTACATTTTTATAGGAGCAGCCTGCATCATCTTACTCCCATGGTGTGGCTGATGGATTCGAACCGCTGACCTTTCGGTTAGCAGCTTAGCCATTAACCACTGTCCCACCAGGGCTCCTGCAAGTGTAGTAGGGCAATAAAAAGGGGAGGTGTATAAAATTGGAAAGGAATATGTAAAACTTTGCTTTTGCAGATGACATGATTTTCTGCAAAGAAACTTTTAAGGCATGTACAAAGCAACTACAAAGTCAAACAGGTAAATTTAACATAACTAGAAGATTCTCTATAAAGCAGCCATGTACAATGCAGTGTGGAAGTGGCATAAGGATAGACAACTAGGTCAGTGAAATAGAATAGAAGGTCCAAGAGAGGCCCATTCATCTATAGTCAATTGATTTTTCACCAAAACCTCACAGCAGTTCAGTAGGAAAAGAAAACTCTTAACAAATTTTGCTGGAACAACACAAAACCCATATGGAAACAAAGTTAACCTCAAATTTTATCCCATATGCTAAACAGAAATTAATTTGAAATGGATCATAGGTCTAAGCATTTTATAAAAAGTGAGGCTGTAAGTCTTCTAGAAAAAAATAACAAACAGTATTCACAATCTGGTAACATAAATGTAGCATTTCATTGTTCCCCTACCTCATTTTATAAACTTTTCCCATGCTGCTATATAATTTTAATACTCAATAATATTGAGAACCATATAATAATGTGGTAAATCAATATGCTATCATTTACCTAATAAGTTACCCAATTCTGGACATTTAAGCTATTTCCTTTTCCTTTAGCTTTAGAAATGAACTGGCATTATAGTTTGCCCTTTGGAATGTTTTAGCATCATAATTTTCCAAACACAAAACTCATTGAGTCAAAGTGTATGAACATATTTATTATTATTCTTTTTTAAATTTACTTTTTTAAATGATGCACCAATATTTAAGCCCTTGAGTGAGTCATCCCACTTTATTACTTTGTGCTTTCATTAACCTT
Organism: Loxodonta africana; assembly: GCF_030014295.1. Classification (NCBI taxonomy): domain Eukaryota; kingdom Metazoa; phylum Chordata; class Mammalia; order Proboscidea; family Elephantidae; genus Loxodonta; species Loxodonta africana. Next base: position 69,811,998 of record NC_087356.1, read on the forward strand.
GCTCACTTTTTCCCCTGCCTTATTCTTGGTTTAAATATTAATTTAAGGTTTCTCTCCTCATTGGAATTTTTTTCCTGATGTAGCCCCTATTTTGACATAAATATCTCTCTTGAGTTATCTCCTAAAATCTGTCTGTTCATGTATCATTGCAATAATCTCCTTGAGGGCATGGCCAATATCTTATTCAATTTGTATCCCCAGTTCCTGTCAGTACGCATAACACAGAATAGATAATAAATGCAGGTTGAATGGATGCATGAATAAAGAAATGCTTCCATGATTTATGAATGTTGCAGGATTTCTGCAGCCTTGTTAATACATATTTTGATTGTTTAATATTATTTTGCTAAAGGAATAGATGTAAAATGGTACCATAGCATCCACTGTTTAAGAAAAAAAAAAAAACTAATAGTGAACTCTTAGTTTTATCTCATGTGAGCTATATTATATATCATTTTATGCTTGACATTATTATATTGATATGTTGATTTTTTGTATTCAATTTTGATCTATGTGTAATTTTTATATTATCATTTGAAAAATTTGAAATATACTGAATTACGTCTACTTCTCCCACTCTTTGATGTGTAATTCCTCTTCCTCCAATTATTGAGTTCCTTCTGTGAACCCAGCACACGTTGTGAAGACTAACATACAGAAATCAGAAGCACACCTTTGACCCTCAGGAAACTCAGAAAGCACTGTTCCAGGAGTAATAGCATGGTATTCACCATCTACAATTAGAGCACAAAAGAAACACAGCCTGTGTATCTTGTGGGAATCAGGGCAGACAGGCTTTCTGCAGAGGAATTTTGACAGATGAAAATAGAGTGAATTGCATTCCAGAGGGTGGGGGCAGCATATCCAAAGACACTAACATGTGATAGATTCTGTTCTGGAGGAATAACAAATAAATTGGTAATCTGAGAGTGCAAGGAGGAAAGGAAAACTAGATAGAAAGTGAGGTTGCCATTTAGATATGATCAGATTATAAAAATCATTGTATATATATTAGAATTTAGACTTTAAAGTTAATAGGAAGTCAGTGAAAGATTTTACAGCAAGGGAGTAACATCGTATTTGCTATCAAATAAATGGATAAAACTGATTTTTAAAAATATTTGACTTTAGTCAGTGGCTTTGCTACTTAAAGAAATAAAATTAATTTTAGAGATTCCAAAAATAATCACCCATATTAATCCCATATTAATTATAAGGAATTCATTAAAAATGCATATTAGAAGAAATGGTCACAATACAACTAATTAGATGTTAACTATTTTTAACATACAGCCCTGGTGGCACAGTGGTTAACATGCTCAGCTGCTAAATAAAATGTTAGTGATTTGAGATATGAACCCACCAGGTGCTCTGCAGGACAAAGATGTGGCTGTCTGCTTCCACAGAGATTTTACAGCCTTGGAAACCCTATGGGACATTTCTACTCTGTCTTATAGGGCGGCTATGATGCAGAATTCACTCGATGGCAGTGGGTTTGATTTTTTTTTAAACATTTTTCAATATTTCTATTGTTTACAATTTTCCAAATCTTGTCAGTAACATAATGATAAACATCTCTGTACATAAATATTTACGCAGATATTAATATCTCTTCCAAATTCTCAAGTACCTGGAAAAACAATTTTTCTTTCCCTTTCCCCACCCATCCAAACACAAACACATCATGATCCTTAAAACCAGGGAGAATCCTTATTACCAGATGCTAAGAATGAAGATGGTTTTACTTCCACCACGGGGAAAACAGCACAGCTTCCAGACTATGAACAGGTAGAAGGAGAAATTTATTTTCACTAGTTACTGACATATTAGGCTGTATCATGTGTCCCATATGCTGCCTGAATCTTTACTATCTGTAGAGCTAATATAGGCTAAGGTGGAGAAGAAGGCGACCATACTGGCCATCTTAGTGCAGGGAAACAGACCAGAAGGGGCAAGGAAGATTTAGAGAACCAAAAGAGATGTCTGTATGTCTCATTTTTTAAAGTACAAGCCCAGAAAGCAAGAAGATAAAAGTGAGTTCCTCATCTTGATCAGTTCTCCTTCCACCCTCCAGTCAGCTCAGGGCTTGCAATGGGGACTGCACACACTGATTTGCTTTCAGTTTGGTGCGGTAGGTCACAAGTGGGGTCACTGTGACCATCCAGACATACGTCCTTTTCATTCCTCATTCCCCTGTTGTGACAAAAAAAAAAAAAAAAGGTTTTTCTAAATGCAACCTGAAGGCATGAAGCCCAATGTGGTCATTCTTTCTCTCATATTACAGGATCCTAAGACTCTAAAGACGAGGATTAGAGCCCATGACTGACATATCTGCCCATGGGAAGGTCCAAATTCCCCAGCTCCTAGGGTTGCTAGAAGCAAAACATAAGGAACATTTTTGTGATCAGGGCTTGAAGATTAGTACAAATCTTAGATTCAATATAAAGTGTACTGTCTAAAATCTATCATATTCTGTATTTGTTACTTCCCTTTTACCCAAGTGGGTAATCATAAATAGAACTTTAAGAAAACCTACGAAGGCTTTCTGTTCTCTAAAACGAGGCATTCAGTTTAGCCACAATGAATACAAGTACTTTCCAGTGATGACCACTGGTTCTGTAATTGTCATGAACACTGTGGGTCAGTTACCAATACATATCTTTAGTTTTCATGGCATCCTAAATATATAACTGCTTGTCAGAGTTTGTAGTGTACTTCAAACTCTTCTTACAATTTGCCAAAACTGAGCATCAGACATTCTGCTATAAGCACCATTCTGGGCTTACTTTTTATGAACTTCTCGAACTTAGTAGAACTTGATTCCATTGTATATGGTAGGGATAATACCAAGACCCAGAATCACCATGGCATTGGATCAAGCATAATGTGTGAAACATGGACTAACATAAGAACAAAAAAACAAAAAAATATAGCAACAGATTATTTTACGTTAGGATTGTCATGAAGGATTCAAGCTATATTGTTACATTATTTTGGAGAATTTTAAAGTAGTTTGGGTTGACTTGTAGAAAAGTCAAGTATAAAAGGGGAATATTGTCATTGTTATTGTTAGGTGTCTTTGAGTCTGTTCTGACTCATAGGTACCCTATGTACAACACAGTGAAACACTGCCTGGTCCTGTGCCATCCTCACAATCTTTGTTATGTTTGTTGTAGCCACTGTGTCAATCCACCTCACTGAGGGCCTTCCTCTTTGTCGTTAACCTTCTACTTTACCAAGCATGATGTCCTTCTCCAGAGACTTGTCCCTCCTGATAACATATCCAAAGTATGTGAGATGAAGTCTCGCCATCTTTGCTTCTAAGGAACACTCTGATTGTACTTCTTCCAAGACAGATTTGTTCATCCTTCTGGCAGTTCATGTATATTCAATGTTCTTTGTCAACACCATATTTCTAAGGTGTCAGTTCTTCCTTGATCTTCCTTGTTCATTGTCCAGCTTTTACATGTATATGACGCAATTGAAAACATCATGGTTTTGTTCAGGCACACCTTAGTCCTCAAAGCGATATCTTTGCTTTTCAACACTTTAAATACGTCTTTTGCCGCTGATTTGCCCAATGCAATACATCATCTGATTTCTTGATTTCTGCTTCCATGGGTGTTGATTGTAGATCCAAGTAAAATGAAGTTCTTGATAACTTCAATATTTTCTCCGTTTACCATGATATTGCTTATTGGTCTGGTTGTATTTTTTTTTCTTTATGTTGAGGTGCAATTCATACTGAAGGCTATAATCTTTGATCTTCCTCAGTAAGTACTTCAAGTTCCTCTTTGTAAAACATTATAATCCCAAGAAGGATGAAAAGAAAAATCTCACACATATCAGAGGGGAACTACTAAAAAAGGAAAAAAAAAAAAAACAGAGAAAATCATAAATGTGGTAAGGAAATGATTATTTCATTTCTTAAATGATAAAGTCAGAAGACAATGGGAAAATATTTCTAAAGTGTTAAACAAAATAACAACCAACCTAAAATTCTACAGCCACTGCCAATATACTTCAAAAGTGATGGCTGGAAAATAAAAGCATTTCCAGATGAATAAATATAATAATAATAATAATAATTATTCTCTCTATTAGGCACAAACTTCAAGAAATGTTAAGAGACATCTTCTGGCAAAAAGAAAATAAACTAAATGGAAATGTCCATCTACACAAAATAATAAAGAATGGCAAATATGTAGGGAAATATAAAAGCAATTTCTATCATCTTAAAAGCTCTTTAAAAGGTAAATACTAATGAATAATAATAATAGTTTATTATGCATTTTATAACATATGTGGAAGTAAAATGGATAACAACAGTAGTACAGATCATGGGAGGAGTCAAAGGAAAGTATACTGTAAATTTCTTACATTATACATGACGTGGTATGGTATTATTTGAAGATAGACTGTGGTAAGTTAAAGTGGTAAAACCTTTATCATTCACCAAAAATAAAAACAAAGGTATAACTGATAAGCCAATGTTCTATTACTGGTGTTAGGTGCCGTCAAGCTGATTCAACTCATATCAACCCCGTGACAGAGTAAAACAGCCCTACAGGGTTTTCTTGGCTATAATCTTTATGGAAGCATATCACCAGGTCCTTCTCCAGTGAAGCTGCTGGATGGGTTTAGCAGTTTTAAAGCCAAGCACTTAAACATTTGTGCCGCCACAGCTCCATGATAAGCCAAAAAAACCAAAAGCAAACCCATTGCCACTGAGTCGATTGCAACTCCTAGCGACACTATGGGACAGAGTAGAACTGCCCCATAGGGTTCCCAAGGTGCGACTGGTGGATTCAAACTGCCAACCTTTTGGTCAGCAGCTGAGTTCTTAACCACTGGGCCACCAGGGCTCCGGAGATAAAATGGAATATAAGAAAAATGAAGAAAGATTGTCTATTACAAATAGAAAACAAGCAGCAATGTGGTAAGTTTAAACCTAATCATATCAAAAATTAAATGTAGTCTAAACACTCCAATTAAAAAAAGGAGAATGTCAGGGAAGGAAAAAAAAAAAGAAGAAATACATGTGGTCTAAAAAATAAAATAACCAACCAAAACAAAGAAACAAGCAAAAAAAAAAAGAAACCACAAACTTCAAATGTAAAGGTATGGAGGTTAAAAAGTAAAAAGATAAAAAAGATATACAAAGTAAAAAACAAAGCTAGAATAGCTATATTAACATCAATGAAACTAGATATCAGAAAAAAGAAATCTACCAGGGGCAAAGAGTAATATTTTGTGATGACAGAAGGTCAATTCATCAGTAATACATGAAAACTCACATATGTATTCACCTAATAACAGGGTTTCATAATAGACATGTCTATGTCTGTGAGGTCTCGCTCTTCAGATAGGCATGGCTATCATACTTTGTTTGAACACCAGCTTGCTACCTTGGAGTCAGGAAATTCTGTCCTGGCAGAGAACAAACAAGGTTGTGAGACCTAGATCACGAGTTTTTCTTTACTCAGTAATCATGGTTTTTGCAATACTTGTCCATTGCCTACAAACAGTTTATATATTTTGTCCAGTTTTTTGTACTGCCTTAGCAGTCTAGTACCAATAACAGTGTCAAGATGCAAGTATATTTTAAACTTCCCAATTCCTATTATCTTCCCTCAATTTCAGTCTAAAATGATGTAAGCCATCAGATCTAGAATGGTGAAAAAATCATCTTAAATTCCCTCAATATGTTGTCACACATTTTTTAAATTTTTTTCTTTCCTGCTTCTTTGAATCTGCTCGACTGAGGGTAAGGCCAGTCTTGAAAATCTTTGTCTCTCACCTTGCAGTCCTTTGTTTGGATGGCTCAAGCATCTTCCTGTATTTTTGACAGAACCCAACCTACCGCCCAGGAGAAGACAGCCTGTGCTTTCCACCACGGTGATCTTCATGCTCATTTCCCAGCTCTATAGTCTGAGGACAACAATGCTTCCAGTGCCCGAGACCATACTGCAAACAGCCTAATTAAATACGGCTGTGATTTATTTCTGAGTCACTGGTTACTTTTAAGACAGTGTTTTATCAAAAAAAAAAAAAAAATAGACATTATTAAATGTGTGTGTAAAAAGCTTTTGGTTGACCTTTATGCCTATTCCAACTGCCCAGTGCCTTCTCAGATCCCTAGCTTCCTAGAAAAAACAAAAAAAAATTTTTTTTTAGAAGCCCCTGATAATTCAGTTCTTCTGACCCACTAATCCAGAGCAAGCTTCTCTGACCTATGCCCTGGAGTCAGTTCTGAATGGTAAAACAAAAACAAACAAAACACAGGTCTGCACATTCACATTTACAAAAGAAAGACTATTAACACAACATGGAACTTAATCATGAATGTCTATCGTGGGATTATGAGAACTTTTCCCTTTCTTCCTTATGATTTACCTCTTTTCAAACTTCATTCATTAGCTATACAATCATAAATTGCAATTTAAACACAAGATAAATTTTAGAGAAAATATAATCATTATTTTTGAAAAAAAATAAAGAAAAAAACTACCTTTTTTTCTATCACTACATTAACTCTTTCAAATATCCTTTCAGTATAACGTTAGTTTTTCCATAAGTGAATTCAATTGATTGTGAATCATATATTTCCCTTAATATATTATATGTGTGTATTTCCTATATCCTGATACATTGCTCCAATTTCTTACTTAATGATTTTTTGCATATTTAATGTCCTTGGAGATTTCTATTGAATAAATAAATGTGAATATAACATCATTCACCCTGTAAGTCTGACTTGCATGCCGAGTGACTTAGCAAACCAAGCAGTAGGTATTTAACTCTATTTATGCCAAAGTTTCTTGATCCATTTCTACTTGCTACAAAACTGCCCCATTCCATTACTGCCATTGTTGGTTCCAGACTTCTGAGTGTGGCAGTCGACTCTGTGCAGATTACAGCCTTGGAAACCCCTATGGGGCACTTCTACTTTGACATATAGAGTCACTAGGAGTTGAAATAGGCTCGACAGGAATGAAATTTATCCATTTTTAAAAAAATTTTTTTTTTAATATGTCTTTAAGAGATTGAAGTAAAACTAACTGCTGGAAACTATGGGGAGACATATTTTGTTTCAAGACAAATAAAAACATTTTAGCAGTCAGACATCCAGAAATGAAACTAGCTGCCTTACTGTGCAGCCACATACCCAAATTAGAACTGTTCAAGCATAGCCTGAAAATCACTTAGCATTTATATTGTTCAAGGACAAAAGCACTGGATGGAACATTGGATATATCATCTTTAATACCTCTCTCAATTCTAGCATTTCAAGATTTTATACATTTAATTGGACTACTGTTAGACACCTCAGTGGTTAACAGCTCAGCCGCTAACCAAAATGTCTGCAGTTCGAATTTACCAGGGGCTTCTTTTTTTCTTGGAAACCCTATGGGGCAGTTCTGTTCTGCCCTATAGGGTCTCTGTGAGTTGTAACTGACTCAGTGGAAAGGGGTTCTTGTTAGACAGTCCTGCATTCAAATCTCAGCTCAACACATACTTGCTGTGTGACCTTGGGCAAAGTATTATTACTCTCCAAACTTCTGGAAAAAAAAAAAAAACAGAGATGTTAATATCTATGCTCTGGAGGTGGTGTGAAAAGAAACAATTAGAATTTCCCCTTTTCCTCATTGGTTCTCAAGTATTTACTATTCTCATATAAGTGTAATTTATTGCTCATATGTCACTGTAGATTTCAAACAAAGAGTGACAGATATCGTTGCAACACCAGTGGGCTTCATGCTATTCTATTTAAATTTGTCAACATTCAAAATTTCAGGAAATTTTGAAGATATAGATGAAATATATTTTCTAAAGTGATTCCCCGACCTTGCTTGCTGAAAGTGAAGAGGACTTGAAGCACTTACTAATGAAGATTAAAGACCACAGCCTTCAGTATGGATTGCACCTCAACATAAAGAAAACAAAAATCATCACAAATGGACCAATGAGCAACATCATGATAATCGGAGAAAAGACTGAAGTTGTCAAGGACTTCATTTTACTTGGATCCACAATCAACAGCCACGGAAGCAGCAGTCAAGAAATCAAAAGACACGTTGCATTGGGTAAATCTGCTGCAAAGGACCTCTTCAAAGTGTTAAAGAGCCAAGATGTCACCTTGAAGACTAAGGTGTGCCTGACGTAAGCCATGTTATTTTCAATCACATCATATGCATGTGAAAGCTGGACAATGAATAAGGAAGACTGAAGAAGAATTGACACCTTTGAATTGTGGTGTTGGAGAAGAATATTAAATATACCACGGACTGCCAAAAGAACCAACAAATCTGTCTTCGAAGAAGTATAGCCAGAATGCTCCTTAGAGGCAAGGATGGCGAAACTGCGTCTTACATACTTTGGACGTGTTGTCAGCAGGGATCAGTCCCTAGAGAAGGACATTATGCTTGGCAGAGTACAGGGTCAGTGGAAAAGAGGAAGACACTCAACGAGGCGGATTGACACAGTGGCTGCAACAATGAGCTCAAGCTTAACAACGATTGTAAGGATGGCTCAGGACCAGGCAGTGTTTCATTCTGCTGTGCATAGGGTCGCTATGAGTCGGAACCAACTCGACGGCACCTAACAACAACAATAACAACAAAGCTATTCCCTATGGGGAAAATAAACAACCTAAAATATAAGACTTAAAAGTTTTTTTTTTTTTTTCCAGTGATCTCTACTAACGCTATTTAGGCATTAAGATGTACACATAACAATAGTACTTGGAATATTTTAATTTAATATTTTAATTTCAGTCAGCATATCTGCAAGATTCTGAATGAAAGCATCTTGCAAATATTGCCATTGAGTTTCTAACAAGCCTACCATAGAGAGATAATACGTTTTTTCTTTTAAAAGTAAAAGAGAATTGTATTTAAAAACTGGAAATATATGCATTATAGAGGTTATTTTAATTCTTTATAAAGACTGAACTACATTGTTATGTATAAAATTTATATTTTTAAATACCAATTAAAGTATTTGTTAAATATTATCTCATTATCATATAGTAATTACAATTAGTAAGTGCAATAATTGCAATAATTTGCTTAGTTGAGTTTACCTTAAATGTTTTAATTACTGATTGATGCAGGCTTTAATCTATTTATTTATTTATTTATATTGAACTTTAGATGAAGGTTTACAGAACAAACTAGCTTCTTATGAAATAGTACACATATTGTTTTATGTTGTTGCTTAACAACCTCAGGACATCTCAACACTCCCCTTCTCGACCTTGGGTTCCCTCTTTCCTGTCCCCTCCTGCTTTCTAGTCCTTGCACCTGGGCTGTTGTGTCCCTTTAGTCTTGTTTCGTTTTACGGGCCTGTCTAATCTTTGAGCAAAGGATGAACCTTGTCCATGGACCTTCCATGACCTTACCCTGAACAAGGTGTGCTGGCTTCCCCAGTATTGCATACGGTCTTACCATTCCAAGTTACCACTTATCTATTTGTTTATTTAGTGTTTTACATCCCTGCCCCTCCCCTCCTTCATACCCATCAAAGATTGTTTCTTTTTGTGTGTAAACCTATTCTGGAGTTTTTATAGTAGTGGTCTCATACAATATTTATCCTTTTGTGATTGACTTATTCCACTCAGCCCTCCAGATTCATCCATGTTGTGAGATGCTTCACACATTCATTATTGTTATTTATCGTTGCATAATGTTCCATTGTGTGTATACCATGGTTTGTTTATCCATTCATCTGTTGATGAGCACCAGGTTATTTCCACCATATTGTATTGCTATTGTGAAAAATGTGGCAATGAACATGGGTGTGCACGTGTGTCTATTCATGAAACAGCTTTTATTTCCCTAGGGTATATTCCTAGAAGTGGGATTGCTGGATCATATGGTATTTCTATTTCTAGCTTTCTGAGGATGCACCATATCATTTTCCAAAATGGTTGTGCCATTTTGCATTCCCACCAGCAGTGCTAAGAGTTCCAATCTCCCTGCAGGCTCTCCAACATTTATTTTCTGGGTTTTTTTTTTTTTTTTGATTCTTGACAGTAATGCTGGAGTGAGATGGTATCTCATTGTGGTTTAGATTTGCATTTGTTTAATGCCTAGTAATTGCAACTATTTCTTCATATGTCTGTTAGCCACTTGAATGTCTTTGCTGAAGTATCTGTTCGTTTCCTTTGCACATTTTTAATTGAATTATTTGCCTTTTTGTTGTAGAGGTGTCGGATTTTCCTGTAGATTTTAGAAATTAGACTTTTGTTGGTCGTAATAGCCAATTTTTTTTCCCTATCTGTAGGTTCTCTTTTTACTCTTTTGGTGAAGTCTTTTGATGGCATAAGTGTTTAGTTTTTAGAAGATCCCAGTTATCTAGCTTATCTTCTAGAGTTTGTATGTTGTCAGTTATGGTTTGTATCCTGTTAATGTCGTGTCATAGGATCTCTAGTGTTGATTGTTTTTTCTTCTATGATCTTTATAGCTTTTGATTTTATATTTAGGTCTTTGATCCATTTGGAATTAGTTTTTGGGTATGGTGTGAGGTATGGGCTCTGTTTCATTTTTTTTTTTTTTTTTTGCAGATGGACATCCAATTTTGCCAGCACTATTTGTTTAAAAGACTGTCTTTCCCCATTTGATGGACTTTGGACCCTTGTGTCCATAGGTGGGTGGATTTACATCTGGGTTCTCGATTCTGTTCCATTGTTCGATGTATCTGTTGTACCAGTACCAGGCTGTGTGGACTACTATAGCTCTATACTAGGTTCTGAGATCCGGTAGTGCGAGTCCTCTTACTTTCTTCTTCTTCAATAATGCTCTACTTATATGCGGCCTCTGGCCTTTTTGTATAAAGTTAGTGATTGTTTTTTTCCATCTCTTTAAAGAATGTTGTTGTATTTGGATCAGGATTGCATTATATTTGTAGATTACTTTGGGTTGAATTGTCATTTTCAGAATGTTGAGTCTACCTATCCAGAGCCTGGTATGTTTTTTCTTTTTTGTGGATCTCTTTTGGTTTCTTGCAGTAGTGTTTTCTAGTTTCCTTTCTATACGTCTTTTACATCCCTGGTTAGATTTATTCCTAAGTATTTTATTTTTTAGGGGCTGTTATACATGGTATTGTTTTCCTGATTTCCTTTTCATCAGTATCTTTAATGGTGTATAGGAATCCAACTGATTTTTGTATATTTGTCTTGTATCATGCTGCTCTGCTGAATCTTTCTATTAGTTCCAGTAGTTTTCTTGTGGAGTCTTTTGGGTTTTATATATATATAGTATATATCATCTGCAAATAGGGACAGTTGTACTTCTTCATTATTAATTTGGATGCCCTTTATTTCTGTTTCTTGCCTTATTGCTCTAGCTAAGACTTCCAACACAACGTTAAATATGAGTGATGACAAAGGACATCCTTGTCTTCTTCCTGTTCTCAGGGGGAATGTTTTCAGCCTCTCTCCCTTAAGAATGATGTTGGCTGTTTGTTTTGTATACGTGCCCTTTATTATGTTGAGAAATTTCCCTTTATACCTATTTCGTTGAGAGTTTTATCAGAAATGGTGTTGGAATTTGTTGAATGCCTTTTTTGTGTCCATTGAGGTGATCATGTGACTCTTTGTGTGGTGTATCAGGTTGATTAACTTTCTAATATTGAACCATCCTTGCATGCCTGGTATGAATTCTACTTGGTCATGGAGTATTATTTTTTAGATATGATGCTGAATTCTATTAGAATTTTGTGGAGAATTTTTGCATCTATGTTCATGAGAGATATTGTTCTGCAATTTTCTTTTTTTGTGGTGTCTTTGGCTGGTTTTGGTATCAGGGTTACGGTGGCTTCATCAGATCAATTTGAAAGTATCCTTCCTTTTCTCTGTTCTGAAATAATTTGAGTAGTTTCGGTGTAAGTTCTCTGAATGTTTGGTAGAATTCTTCAGTGAAGCCATCTGGGCCAGGGCTTTGTTTGTATGTAGTTTTTTTTTTTTTTAACCTTTTCGATCTCTTCTGTTGATATGGGTCTGTTCAGACTTTCAACATAGATTTGTGATAGTTTGGGTAAACAGTGTGTTTCTAGAAATTTGTCCATTTACTCTAGATTTTCAAATTTGTTGGAGTATGGTTTTTCATAATACTCTGTTAAAATTCTTTTAATTTCATTTGGGTCTGTTGTAATGTCCCCCGTTTCATTTCTTATTTGGGTTATTTGCATCCTCTCCTGTTTTTCTTTTGTCAGTTTGGCCAGTGGTTTGTTGATTCTGTTGATCCTTTCGAAGAGCCAACTTTTAGTTTTGTTGATTCTTTCTATGGTTTTTCCATTCTCTATTTCATTTATGTCTGCTCTGATCTTTATTATTTCCTTACTTCTGGCTTCTTTGGCTGTCCTCTTTCTATTTGTTCAAGTTGTGTAGCTAATGCTTTGATTTTCCCCCTTTCTTCTTTTTTGTGATGTGTGCTCCTATTGCTATAAATTGACCTCTGATCACTGCCAAAGGTTTTGGTATGATGTGTTATCATTCTCATTTAATTCTAGAATTTTTTTATTCCATCTTTGACTTCTTCTATTACCCAATGGTTCTTAAGCACCTTGTTATTTAGTTTCCATGTAATGGATTTCTTTTACTTGATCTTCACGTTGTTAATTTCTACTTTGATGAAATTGCAATCTGAGAAGATACTTTGTATTATCTCAATATTTTAGATTTTGTTGAGGGTTGTTCTGTGGCCTACTATGTTGTCTATTCTGAAGAATGTTCCATGTACGTTGGAAAAGAGTGTGTACTTTGCACCTGATGGGTGGGCTGTTCTGTATATGTCTATGAGTTCAAATTGGCTGATTGCAGCCTTTAGATCTTCTGTATCTTTGAGTGTCTTTCTAGATGTTCTGTTCTTTACCAAGATTGGTGTGTTGAAGTCTTCTGCTATTATAGTGGAACTGCTAATTTCTCTTTTCAATGATATTAGATTGCTTTATGTATTTTGAAGCCCAGTCATTGAGTGTGTAGACATTTATTATGATTATGTTTTCATGATGGATTGTCCCTTTAATCATTATATAGGGCCCTTATTTGCCTTCTCTGGTAGATTTTGTTTTAAAGTCTATTTTATCTGAGATTAGTATTGTACTCCTGCTCTTTTGTGGTGGCTCTTTGCTTGGTATATTTTTTTTTCCAACCTTCATTTGTAATATATTTATGTCTTTGTTTCTACGGCATCTCTCTTGTAGACAGTATACAGATGGATGCTGGTTTATTTATTTATTTTTAATTCATTCTGTCACTCTCCGTCTCTTTATGGATGAATTTAGGCCATTTGGAACCCCTGATGGCATAGTGGTTAAGAGCTATGGCTGCTAATGAAAAGGTTAGCAGTTCAAATCCACCAGGTGGTCCTTAGAAACCCCATGAGGCAGTTCTATCCTGTCCTATAAGATCACTGTGAGTTGGAATCGACTTGACAGCAAAGAGTTTGGTTTGTTTTTAGGGCATTTACGTTCAGTGTAATAACTGATAGGTGTGAGTTTATTGTTGTCAGTTTGTAGTAATTTCCTTGTGGTGCTGAGGATTTCTTTGTTCCTCTCACACTCCTGCACTAAATTCCTTTTGTTTGTGTTTTTTTATTATTATTTTTATTGTGCTTTAAGTGAAAGTTTACACATCAAGTCAGTCTCTCACAAAAACTTATATACACCTTGCTACATACTCCCAATTGCTCTCCCCCAATGAGACAGCCTGCTCCCTCCCTCTACTCTCTCTTTTCGTGTCCATTTCGCCAGCTTCTAACCCTCTCTGCTCTCTCATCTCCCCTCCAGGCAGGAGATGCCAACATAGTCTCAAGTGTCCACCTGACCCAAGAAGCTCACTCTTCACCAGCATCCCTCTCCAACCAATTGTCCAGTCCGATCCATGTCCGAAGAGTTGGCTTTGGGAATGGTTCCTGTACTGGGCCAACAGAAGGTCTGGGGCCCATGACCACCAGGGTCCTTCTAGTCTCAGCCAGACCATTAAGTCTGGTCTTTTTACAAGAATTTGGGGTCTGCATTCCACTGCTCTCCTGCTACCTCAGGGCTTCTCTGTTGTGTTCCCTGTCAGGGCAGTCATCGGTTGTAGCCGGGCAACATCTAGTTCTTCTGGTCTCAGGCTGATGGAGTCTCTGGTTTGTGTGGCCGTTTCTGTCTCTTGGGATTGTAATTACCTTGTGTCCTTGGTGTTCTTCATTCTCCTTTGATCCAGGTGGCTTGAGATCAATTGATGCATCTTAGATGGCTGCTTGCTAGCGTTTAAGACCCCAGACGACACTCTCCAAAGTGGAATGTAGAATGTTTTCTTAATAGATTACTCTGCCCAGTATTTTAGTCTTGGGTTGATGCCTGATATTATTGATTTTCTAACCAAAGAACTCCCTTTAGTATTTCTCATAGTTTTGGTTTGGTTTTTAAGAGTTCCCTAAACTCGTGCTTATCTGGAAATATCCTAATTTCACCTTCATATTTGAGAGACAGTTTTGCTGGATATAAGATTCTTGGCTGGCAATGTTTTTCCTTCAGTTTTTTAGATAAGTCATCCCATTGCCTTCTTGCCTGCATGGTTTCTGCCAAGTAAAAAAAAAAAAAAAATCCGAGCTTATTCTTAATGTTCTCCTTTGTAGGTGACTTTTCCTTTATCCCTAGCTGCTCTTAAAATTCTGCCTTTATCTTTGGTTTTGGCAAGTTTGATTATAATATGTCTTGGTGAATTTCTTTAAAATCTACCTTATGTGGAATTCAATGAGCACCTTGGATAGATATTTTCTCATCTTTTGCGATATCAGGGAAGTTTTCTGCCAACAAGTCTTCAACAATTCTCTCTGTGCTTTCTGTTATCCCTCCCTGTTCTGCTACTCCAATTACTCATAGGTTATTTCTCTTGATAGAGTCCCACAAGATTCTTAAGGTTTCTTCAATTTTTCAAATTGTTTTATCTGATTTTTCTTCAAATATATTAGTGCCAAGTGCTTTATCTCCAAGTTCAGGAATTCTGCCTTCCACTTGCTCAATTCTGCTCCTCTGACCTCTATTGAGTTGTCTACTTCTGTAATTTTATACTTAATCTTCTGAATTTCTGATTGCTATCTGTCTGTGGATTTTTCCAGCTTATTAAATTTTTCATTATGTTCCTGAATAACCTTTTTAATTTCTTCAATTGTTTGATCTGTGTGTTCCTTGGCTTGTTCTGTGTATTGCCTCATTTCCTTCCTGATGTCTTGAATGGTTCTGTATATTAATCTTTTGTATTCTGCCTCTGGTAATTCCAGGAAGGCACTTTCATCTAGAAGATCCCTTGATTCTTTGTTTTTAGAGCTTGTTGAGGCGATCATGGTCTGTTTCTTTATGTGACTTGATATTGACTGTTGTCTCTGAGCCATCTGTAAGTTATTGTATTAGTTTATTTTGTTTGCTTATGGTGTTGTAGCTTCCTGCTTTGTTTTGTTTTGATATGCCCAAATGGGTTGCTAGAGTGAGCTAACTTGATTGTTTTCACCTTTGGCACTTTGATGTCCTGTTCCCAGATGGCTAGAGCTCTTATCAGGTATGTCAGTCTAGGAGTCCAATCACTTTTCTTGTATGAATTCAGCTCAAGTGTCCAGGTAGCTGATCAACAAGTGTGTGGTACAGGCTCTGTCCTACAGACTTTAGAGGGGCAGGGGTGATTTGCGTAGGTACCAGTATCTGGTTGTTGTAGGGGAACACACTGTGAAAAAGGCAGGGGGCTGAGAATCATCTCCCATATGTCTCTGAGCAAAGTGTGTCTCTGTTCCCCAGAGCATACAAGTGGGTGGGTTCTGCAGATGGGTCACGGGCACACAATATTTTTGTTTGTAAGGACTGGGAAGTACCAGTTATCCTTGGACCCCTGTCGCAGGTGGCTGGGTGACCTGAGTGGAGCCACCAGGTCTTAGGCCCCTGAAGTAGGTAGGTGAGGATGCTGTTTAATAGGCAAAGCAACGTCAAACATCAAAAACCCACCTCTCGGCCGCACAGCTAAAATGGTTGGAGCCTGCCAAAAAGGGCCTATTCTCCTGAAATAGGCCCACACAGGTTCATGCAAGGGGAAAGGTACTCAAAGTCCATGGACTATTTATGCCTGGACTGGAGCTGCTTCTGTCCTGAGCTCACCTGGTTAGTGGAGCGGGCAAATTATCTTTTCCCTCAATTGAAATTTATTCCTTCTCCAAGGTCGAGAGGATGACTCTAGGCACTCAACAGGGCCTATCTCAGGCCTAGGGAAATCACCCCCTGAATCCGGCCTAGGAGTTGGGGGGTGGGGAGTCACAGTAAAATATATGCAAGTACTTGGATTTTGCCAGGAGCGCCGTTCTTCTCTGGTTCCAGAGGTGTGAGTAGGCTGTGTGGCTGGCTGCTTCTCCCTGAGGAAACTGCAGCCAAATGCTAGTACCAGCCTGCTGCTGCCTCTCCCAGGAATGTTGACTGAGGGCTCCCAGCAATTCAGGTCCAGTAAGTCCTCCCCCGCCCTTCAGCTTGTTTTCTAAGCTTGCCTTTGATGTTCAGGGTTCCTAGCTTTTCATAAATATACTCTTTTCTCTTGTTTTTTCGGGTCTTTGTTGTAAGAGGGCTCTCCAGAAGCATCTGTCTATTCTGCCATCTTGGCTCTGCTTCCTGTATAGGTCTTTTACATCTCTGGATAGATTTATTCCTAAGTATTTTATCTTCTTGGGGGCTATTTTAGATGGTAGTGATTTGGTGATTTCCTCTTCAACGTTCTCATTGTTGGTGTAGAGGAATCCAACTGACTTTTGTATGTTTATCTTGTATCCTAATACTCTCCTGAAATCTTCGTTTAGTTTCAGTAGTTTTCTTGAGGATTCCTTAGGGTTTTCTGTGTATAAGGTCATATCATCTGCAAAAAGATACTTTTACTTCTTCCTTACCAATTCAGATGCCCTTTATTTCTTTTTCTAGCCTAATTGCTCTAGCTAAGACCTCCAGCACAATGTTGAATAAGAGTGGTGATACCGGGCTTCCTTGTCTGGTTCCCGTTCTCAAGGGGAATGCTTTCTCTATTTAGGATGATGCTGTCTGTTGTCTTTGCATAAATGCCCTTTATTATTTTGAGGAATTTCCCTTCTCTTCCTGTTTTGCTGAGAGTTTTTATCATGCATGGGTGTTGGACTTTGTCAAATACCTGCTCTCTGCATCAACTGATAAGATTATGTGGTTCTTGGCTTTTGTTTTATTTACGTGATGGATTACATTGTTTTTCTAATGCTAAACTATTCCTGCATACCTGGTATGAATCCCAATTGGTTATGGTGAATTATTTTTTTGATACATTGTTGGATTCTATTGGCTAGAATTTTGTTGAGGATTTTTTGTATCTAAGTTCATCAGGCATATCGGTCTGTAATTTTCTTTTTTTTTTTTGTGTGTGTGTGCTGTCTTTCCTGGTTTTGGTATCAGGGTTATGCTGTCTTCATAGATTGAGTTTGGGAGTATTCCATCCTTTTCTATGCTCTGAAATACCTTTAGCAGTAGTGGTGTTAAATCTTCTCTGAAATTTTGGTAGAATTCTCCAGAGAAGCTGTCAGGGCCAGGGCTTTTTCTGTTGTTGTTGTTGTTGGGAGTTTTTTAATTACCTTTTCAATCTCTTCTTTTGTTATAGGTTTATTTTGTTGTTCTACCTGTTTGTGTTAATTTAGATAGGTATTGTGTTTCTAGAAATTTGTCCATTCGTTCTAGGTTTTCAAATTTGTCAGAGTAGAATTTTTCATAGTATTCTGTTATACCAAAACCAAACCAAACCCATTGCCATCAGGTCATTTCTGACTCACAGCGAAGCTATAGGATAGAACCACCCCACAGGGTTTCCAAGGAGTGCCTGGTGGATTTATACTGACAACGTATTGGTTAGCAGCTGTAGCACTTAACCACTACGCCACAAGGGTTCCTACTATTCTGATTCTTTTCATTTCAGTTGTGTCTGTTGTGATATTGCCCATCTCATTTCTTCTTTGCATTATTTACTTCCTCTCCTGTTTTCTTTTGTCGGTTTGGCCAATGGTTTACTGGTTTTGTTGATCTTTTAAAAAAGAATCAGCTTTTGTTCTTGCTAATGCTTTCAATTGTTTTCTGTTCTCTGTTTCATTTAATTCTGCTCTAGATTTTATTATTTGCTTTCTTTTGGTGCCTGAGGGCTTCTTTTGCTGTTCTTTTTCTATTTGTTCGAGTTGTAGGGATAACTCTTTGATTTTGGCCAGTTCTTCTTTTGGATGTGTGCATTTATTGCTATAAATTGAGCTCTGAGCACTGCTTTTGCTGTGTCCCAAATGTTCTGGTAGGAAGTGTTTTCATTCTCATTTGATTCTACGAATTCCTTTATTCCATCCTTAATTTCTTCTACAAGCCAGTAGTTTTTGAGCAAGGTGTTTTTCAGTTTCCATGTGTTTGATTTTTTTTTCCTTGCTTTTTCTATTATTGATTTCTACGGCTTTATGTTCAGAGAAGATGCTTTCTAATATTTCCACTTTTTGAATTCTGTTAAGGCTTGCTTTGTGTCCTAATACGTGGTCCTTTTTGGAGAATGTTCCATGTGTGTTGGAAAGAAAGTAAACTTGGCTGCTGTTGGGTGGAGTGTTCCGTATATATCTATGAGGTCAAGTTGGTTGATTGTGGCGTTTAGATCTTCCATGTCTTTATTGAGCTTCTTTCTGGCTGTTCTGTCCTGCACCGAAAGTGGTGTGTTGACATCTCCTACTATTATTGTGGAGCTGTTGATCTCTCTTGTCAATGCGGTTAGTTTTTTTTTTTTTTTTTTAATGTAGTTTGGATCCCTGTCATTGGTTGTGTAAATATTTATTATGGTTATATCCTCCTGGTATATTAATTCTTTAATCATTCTATAGTGTCCTTCCTTATCCTTTGTGGTGGATTTTACTTTAAAGTCTATTTTGTCAGGAATTCATATTGCCATTCCTGCTCTTTTTTGATTGTTGTTTGCTTGATATATATTTTTTCCATCCTTTGAGTTTTTGTTTGTTTGTGTCTTTAAGACTAAGGTGTGCCTCTTGTAGGCAGCATATAAATGGATCGTGTTTTTATATACATTCTGCCACTCTCTGTCTCTTGATTGGTGCATTTAGTCCATTTATATTCAGCATACCTATTGATAGCTATGAGTTTGGTGCTGTCATTTTGATCTTTTGTGTGTGTGTGTGTTGTTGACAGTTTCTTTGTTCCACTTAATGTTCTGTGCTGAGTAGTTCTTCACATATTGTCTTTTCTTCTTTTTCATTGTTGTTGCTTTTGTATTTGCTGAGTCTTTACGTTTTTCTTGCTTTTTATTTTTATCTGTAAGATTGTTAGTTTCCTTTGTGGTTACCTTAATATTTACCCCTATTTTTCTAAGTTTAAATCTGACTTTTATTTCTTTATATCACCTTGACTTCTGCATATGGAAGATCTATGCCTACATTTCTTAGTCCCTCTTTATTGTTTTAATGTTGTCATCTTTTACATAATGACATCTCTGTTTTCTTGTTTTCAGCATTTTAGCTTTGATTTATTTTAGTGATTTCCCTATCTGGGTTGAGATCTGGTGGCTCTGTCCTGTGTTCTAGTCTTGTGTTGTTATCTGATGTTATTGATTTTCTAACCAGGGGACTTGGGTTGTATTTCTTGTAATTTTGATTTGCTTTTTGCAAATTCCCTAAACTTCTCTTTATCTGGAAATGTCCTAATTTCACCTGCATATTTGAGAGACAGTTTTGCTGGATATATAATTCTTGGCTGGCAATTTTTTCCTTCAAGGCTTTGTGTATCTCATCTATTGCCTTCTTGCCTACATGGTTTCTGCTGAGTAGTCCAAGCTTAGTCTTAGTGACTCTACTTTGTAGGTGACTTTTTGTTTATCCCTTGCTGCTCTTAAAATTTTCTCTTTCTCTTTGGTTTTGGCAAGGGTGATTATAATATCTCTTGGTGACTTTGGCTTGGGATTTACTTTGTGTGGGGTTCAATGAGCATCTTGGATAGGTATCTTCTATCGTTCACGGTATCAGGGATGTTTTCTGCCAACAAATCTCCAACAATTCTGTATAATCTATTGTCTCAACTCCCTGCCCCCCGCCCATTCGCTTATTCCAATCACTCATAGGTAGTTTCTCTTGATAAAATCCCACATAATTCTGAGGGTTTCTTCATTTTAATTCTTTTATCTGGTTTTTCCTCGAATAAGTTGTTGTCAAGTGCTTTGTCTTCAGTCTCACTAATCTGACTTCCATTTCCTCAATTCTGCTCTTATGACTTCCTATTGAGTTGTCTAATCCTGAAATTTTATTGTTAATCTTCTGAATTCCTATTTGATGTCTCTCTATGGATTCTTGCTGCCTGTTAATTTGTCATTATGCTCTTCCCTAATCTTCTTCAATTCCTCTAATGCTATGTCCGTGTGTTCCTTGGCTTGTTCTGCATTTTGCTTGGTCTCCTTCCTGATCTCTTGAAGAGGTCTGTATATTAATCTTCTGTGTTCTACCTCTGCTAGTCCCAGGAAGTTCTCTTTTTCCAGAATATTTCTTGATTCTTTGTGTTGGGAGCTTACTGAAGCCATCGTGGTCTGCCTCCTTATGTGTTTTGATATTGACTGTTGCCTCCAAGCCATCAATAAGTTATTGTATTTACTTTATGTTTGCTTACTGTGTCCTAGCTTCGTATTTAGTTTTGATAGGCCAAATAGGCTGCTCGAGTGAGCTAGTATGATTATTGGCACCTTTGAAGCTCTAACGTCCTGTCATCAGATGGTTAGAGCCATTACTATGTATATGACCCCAGGAGTCCATTTACTTTTCTTGTGTGGATTCAGCTCAGGTGTTGAGGTAGTTGGTATCAAATGTGTGGTGCAGGCTCTAACCTACAGTCTTAGACGAGCGAGGGTGATTGGTAAGGCACAGGTATGTGGCTTCAGTAGGGGGCCATGTACTGAGAAAGGCAGGCGACTGACAACAACCCCTGAGTGTGAGGAAAGCATGTCCCCGTTCCCTAGAGCACCTAGGTGGGTGGGTTTGGCAAGCAATTATGGACACCCAATGCTGTTGGCTGTAAGGACTGGGAGTCACCACTTATCCTTGGATGACCCCTTTTGAGGGGGGCTAGGTGGCATGGGTGAAGCCACCAGTCCTCAGGTACCTGATGTGGGAAGGTAAGAACCCTGCTTAACAGGCAGAGTGGTGTCAAACATCACAAATCTGCCTCTCCACCATATAGCTGAAACAGCTGACATTAGACTTCAGATATATACCCTGTTGTACTGTGCTAATGAAGGCCTACACTGTTGAAATGAGCCCACAGAGGTCTATGCAGGTGTGAGAGGCATTCAAAGTCTGTGGACCGCTTATGCCTGTGCCTAGGCAAAGAAGCTATTTTGGCACTAAGTTCCCAGCTTAGGCGAGCTGAACAGATTATTTTTTCCTGTTTCTAAATTTCTTCCATCTCCAAGGCTGGGAGGATGCCTCATGGCACACCATGGGTCCTACTTCCAGCACAGGGAAAGTGGTTATCATGGAAGCTGGATCAGGACCCAGTGCAGAGTGGGGAAGGGTCAGAAAACGGGGAGCTTTTTCCAAAGGGGTGTTTTTTGGATTGTGCAGTAGATTAGACAATACTACTTATCCTATGTGGAGAGCACTGCTTTTCATTGATTTTGGAGGCCTGAGTGAAATCTCCGTCCCTTGCTCTGTCTCTCCTAATGTGGAAAACACGTCCCAAATGCCACTGCTTTTCTCATCATGCTCTCACCAGTGAATCCGGTCTGAGGGGTGCCAGCTCCTGCCAGGTCAGGTCTTGCAACTCCTCACCACTTCTGAACTGTCTCTTCCTCCCCCTGCCACTCAGGCCAATTCTTTAACTTTGTCTTTGATGTTCACGGCTCCTAGATTGTCCTATATAATCGATGCACCTGTTTTTTGGGATCTTTGTTTTAAGAGGGACTAAGAGTCTGACTACTCCACAATCTTGGCCCTGCCCCCGCCCAGGACTAGTTTTCTTAATATTTTAATTACCTTTAAAAGATAATCTTCTGTTTAAAGAAAAAAGAACATTGCACTGTGGAATTGATACCATACAAACATGTCAAAATATGGCAACAGTACCAAAAGGCTGGCACGAAGGTTCTTACATATGTGAAGGGGCATAATATCACTTGAAGGTAAACAGTGATAGCTGGAACACACATCCAATGCATTCTCTAAAGCCAAAATCACCCGGATACTAAAACCAGACAAAGACATCACAAGAAAACTACAGACCGATATCCCTCATGTATATAGATGCAAAAATTCTTTTTCTAATTTATTGTGCTTTGTCATTGTTAATGTACACAGCAATTCAACAATTTCTACATGTACAATTCAGTGACATTGATTGCATTTTTCAGGTTGTGAAACCATTCTCTCTCTCTTTTCCAAGTTGTTTCTGCTCCATTAACATAAATTCAGTGCCCCTAAGTATCCCATGTAATCTTTTGAGTTGCTGTTGTCAGTTTGATACCAGTGCTCAAGGCAGACATTCTTTACTATTGCTTGGTTTTAAGAACGCCTCAGGGGATATTTTTTGTTTTAGGTTTAAGGTCTAAAGATTATCTCAGGGCAAGAGTTTCAGGGGTCCATCCAGCCTTCATGGCTCCAAAAACTATGGATTCTATGAAAACTTGAAATGCTACTCTGCATTTCTGCCCCTTTGATCAAGAGTCTTCTACAGAATCTTTGATCAAAATGTTCAGTGATGGGGCGGGACCAAGACGGCTGACTTGGTAGAAGCTTCTGCTTATACCTCTCACAACAAACACTCGAAAAAACAAGTGAATCGATTGCATACAGAACAGTCTACGAACCCTGACCATCAAACACAGAACTAAGGAGTTGACATGAGTGACAGGAGAGCGAAATGCCACATGCTGAAGCAGCGTCCATTTCCGGAGCTAGTGTGCCATGCCACAGCCTTGAGTCCTCGCAGTTCTCTGGTGCCAGAGTGGTGGGGCTGATTGTGGCTTACTGTGACGGGCATGCACGGATGCAGGCCTAACCCCTGGGACCAACCTCAGAGGGGACCCAGCCAGCGCACGCAGGCTGCACACAGATTCAGCTGACAGGCAAACAAAAAACCATGGGGAAGCAGCATTTGTTTTGGAGCCTGGAGCACAGCGTCCCGGACAGGAAACCTTGGCACTGGGCTTGGACTAAGCGTGAAGGAGGTGATTGTGGCTTCCTGAGATGGTGCAAGCATGGAAAGCAGCCCTAACCCTCTGGTGCAGTCTCAGCAGGGATCCAGCCAGTGCACACAAGATATACACCCCTGTGGAATCTCAGGAAATACAGTCCTCACCAAACAAGATAAGTAACTTTGTCTATCTTGCCATGTTACTCTCTACTGTCTATCTGATCCCTTCCCTCCCTGCCCCACCCGGCTTCATTAACATTGGAATTCCCTGGGCCAGAGAGTGAGGTGCACTGCCTGTTTTTTTTTTTTCTTCTTTCTTTTCTAACCCATTCTCCTACCCTGAGAAAAGCAGCATTTTAAAATCAAAGGAAAAATCCTTCCCTGACTTCGTAAACCAGGATAACAATACAGAACCAGTTCCATCTAGGCATAGGAGGCCCACAGTCTTTGGTTTTCATCCCTACAGGGAACTAGGTGGCTAGTATAATGCAAAGGCAATTCTGATAGAGATCTGACTGTAATTGTATTAGCTGAGCAGAGGAAAGGCAAGTTTTGGAGGTCAGATACCTCTCTACCTATTAAACTGAGCTCTCACTGATCCACATGAGGGAACTTAGGACTGAGGCTCCACCCACACCACCTAGCCACCTTCTAAAGGAGTCTGAGGATAGTGACGCCTACCAATCTATAGAGGTACGAGCATTGGGTGCCTAAGGTACAACTGCAGAGCTTACACAGCAGAGCGCTCTACACAATAAAGCCACTCTTACCTCACTGACACTTGGGGGAAGGCTGTCAGCATCCTACCCTCCTTGGAATGTGACCCCTTCTGCTACTAGAAACTGGCACATACAACCATCAACACTACTCCTCTAAGTTAATAGGTGAGAGCCTACACCACACACTAGGTGACCTGCTATCAGGACACTTGAGCTGATTCTATTCAAGAACAGTGAATGGACTCATAGGCTTATATACCTGGTACCAGCACAGACCAGCTGATAATAGGACATAGGGAAAGCTAGAGCAATCAAGACAGTGCAATCTAGTAGCCCATCTGGGTGTACTGTAACAAAAGAAAACAAGAAGATAAGACTCAGTGAGAAAATAGAAAAGAAAATATTACAATATCTTATGGATGTCTCAGAGATAGCAGCCGGTATCAAATCAAATAAAGCAGCAGACAATGCTTGCTTCTACATACCTCCAAATCAAAGAATCAAATCATTCCCAGATGTAGATACATTCCTGGAATTGCCAGATGTAGAATACAAAGACTAACATACAGAATGCTTCAAGACATCAGGGATGACCTCAGAAATGAAATAAGCCAATCTACAGAAAAAGCCAAGGAACACACAGATAAAGCAGTTGAAGAAATCAAAAAGATTACTGAAGAACATAGTGAAAAATTTAATAAGTTGCATGAATCCATAGAGAGGCAGCATTCAGAAATTCAAAAGATTAACAAATTACAGAATGAGACAACTCAATAGGAAGTCAGAGGAGCAGAATCAACCAATTGGAATGCAGAGTGGGGGAGACAGAGGATAAGGCCAATGTTACCAATACATTTGAAGATAAATCAGATTAAAGAATTTAAAAAAAAGATGAAACCCTAACAATCATGTGGGACTCTATCAAGAAAAATATAACTCACGTGTGACTGGAGTTCCAGAACTGGAAGGGATAACAGAAAATACAGAGAGAATAGTTGAAGATCTGTTGGCAGAAAACTTCCCTGGCATCGTGAAAAATGAAAGGATATCTATCCAAGATGTTCATCAAACCCCATACAAGATAGATCCCTAAAGAAAATCACCAAGACATATTATCATCAAACTTGCCAAAACCAAAGATAAAGAGAATTTTCAAAGCAGCCAAGGATAAAGAAAAAGTCACCTACGAAGGACAGTCAATAAGTTCAGACTACTCAGCAGAAACCATGCAGGCAAGAAGGCAACGGGATGACATATATAGAGCACTGAAAGAGAAAAGCTGCCAGCCAGGAATCATATATCCAGCAAAACTCTTAAACATGAGGGTGAAATTAAGACATTTAGAGATAAACACAAGCTTAGAGAATTTGCAAACACCAAACCAAAACTGCAAGAATTACTAAAGGAAATTCTATCATCAGAAAATCAATAATATCAGATACCAACATAACACAAGGTCACAGAACAAAACATCCTGATATCCACTCAGAAAGGGAAATCACAAAAACAAAATAAGATTAATTAAAAAAAAAATTGCTCAAAACAGGAAATCATTGATGTCATTATGTAAAAGATTATACTAATCAAAAAAGAGGGACTAAATAGAGGAGGCATTGATCTTACGTATGGAGAAGAAACCAAGGCAATATAGGGAGATACAAGTTAGGTTTTTACTTAGTCAACTAAGGGTAAGTATTAAGGTAACCACAAAGAGGTCTAACGGTTCCATAATTCAAAATAAAAACCAAGATAAACATAACGACTCAGCAAAAATAAATTCAACTACTGTGAAAAGGAGGAACACACATTCTACAACGAAAAACTTCTCAGCACAAAAAAGTAAGTGGAAAAATGAAATTGTCAACAACACACACAAAAAGGCATCAAAATGACAGCACTAAACTCATACTTATCTATAATTACACTGAATGTAAATGGACTAAATGCACCAATAAAGAGACAGAGAGTTGCAGACTAGATAAAAAAAAAAATGAAGACCTAATTGCTACAATCAACCAACTTGACCTCATAGGCTTATACAGAACAATCCACCCAACAGCTATAAAGTATACTTTCTTTTCTAGTGCACATGGAACATTCTCTAGACTAGATCACATATTAGGTCATAAAACAAGCCTTTGCAGAATCCAAGACATTGAAATATCACAAGGCATCATCTCAGACCATAAGGCCGTAAAAGTAGAAATCAATAACAGAAAAACTAGGGAAAAGAAATCAAATACTTGGAAACTGAACAATATCCTGCTCAAAAAAGACTGGGTTATAGAAGACATGAAGGAGGAAATAAAGAAATTCATAGAATTCAACGAGATTGAAAACACTTTCCATCAAAACCTTTAGGACACAGCAAAAGCAGTGCTCAGAGGTGAATCTATATCAATAAATGCACACATACCTAAAGAAAGAGCCAAAATCAAAGAACTGTCCCTATAACTTGAACAAAGAGAAAGAGAGCAACAAAAGAAACCGTCAGGCACCAGAAAGAAACAAATACTACAAATTAGAGCAGAATTCAATGAATTAGGAAACAGAAAACAATTGAAAGAGTTAACAAGGCCAAAAGCTGATTCTTTGAAAAAATTAACAAAATTGACCAACCATTGGCCAGACTGACTAAAGAAACGCAGGAAAAAAAAACAGATAACCCAAATAAGAAATGAGATGGACCATATCACAACAGATCCAACTGAAATTAAAAGAATCATATCACATTATTATGAAAAATTGTACTCGAACAACTTTGAAAACTAGAATTAGATGAATTCCTAGAAACACACTACCTACCTAAACTAACACAAACACAGGTAGAACAACTAAATAGACCCATAACAAAAAAAGAGATTGAAAAGATAATCCAAAAAATCCCAACAAAAAAAACAGACCCTGGCCCTGACGGCTTCACTGCAGAGTTCTACCAAACTTTCAGAGAAGAGTTAACATCACTACTACTGAAGATATTTTAAAGCATAGAAAAGGACAGTATGCTACCTAACTCATTCTATGAAGCCAGCATAACCCTGATACCAAAACCAGCTAAAGACAACACAAAAAAAGAAAATTACAGACCTATATCCCTCATGAACATAGATGCAAAAATCTTCAACAAAATTCGAGCCAACAGAATTCAACAACGTAGCAAAAAAATAATCCACCATGACTAAGTGGGATTCATACCAGCTTTTTTTAATGCAAGGATGGTTCACTATTAGAAAAACAATTAATGTAATCCACCACATAAATAAAACAAAAGACATGAACCACATGACTTTATCCATTGATGCAGAAAAGGCATGTGACAAAGTCCAACACCCACTCATGATAAAAACTCTCAGCAAAACAGGAATAGAAGGAAAATTCCTCAACATAATAAATGGCATTTATACAAAGCCAACAGCGAACATCATCCTAAATGTTGAGAGAGTGAAAGTAGTCCCCTTGAGAACGGGAACCAGACAGGGATGCCCTTTATCCCCGCCCTTACTCAACATCGTGCTGGAGGTCTTAGCCAGAACAATTAGGCTAGACAAAGAAATAAAGGGCATCCAGATTGGCAAGGAAGAAGTCAAATTATCTCTATTTGCAGATGACATGATCTTATACACAGAAAACCCTAAGGAATCCTCCAGAAAACTACTGAAACTAATAGAAGACTTCAGCAGAGTTTCAGGTTACAAGATAAACATACAAAAACCACTTGGATTCCTCTACATCAACAAAAAGAACATTGAAGAGGAAATCACCAAATCAATACCATTTACAGTAGCCCCCAAGAGACAAAATACTTAGGAATAAATCTTACCAAAGATGTAAAACACCTATACAAAGAAAACTGCAAGGTACTACTGCAAGAAAGCAAAAGGGACCTATATAAGTGCAAAAACATACCTTGCTCATGGATAGGAAGACTTAACATTGTAAAAATGTCTATTCTACCAAAAGCCATCTATATATACAATGCACTTCTGATCCAAATTCGAACGACATTCTTTAATGAGATGGAGAAACAAATCACCAACTTCATATGGAAGAGAAAGAATCCCTGGATGAGCAAAGCATTACTAAAAAAAGAACAACAGAGTGGGAGGACTC
The DNA here is from genome assembly GCF_030014295.1 of Loxodonta africana. Lineage (NCBI taxonomy): Eukaryota > Metazoa > Chordata > Mammalia > Proboscidea > Elephantidae > Loxodonta > Loxodonta africana. The sequence continues at coordinate 69,840,008 of NC_087356.1, forward strand.
ACTCCACTTGATTTTAGAACCTGTTATACCGCCACAGTAGTCAAAACACCCTGGTACTGGTACAACAACAGACATAGAGACCAATGGAACAGAACTGAGAATCAAGATACAAATCCATCCACATATGTGCAGATGATATTTGACAAAGGCCCAGTGTCAGTTAATTGGGGAAAAGATATTCTTTTCAATAAATGGCAGTGGCATAACTGGATATCCACCTGCAAAAAAAGGAAACAGGACCCATACCTCACACCATGCACAAAAACTAACTCCAAATTGATCAAAGACCTAAACATAAAATCTAAAAAAATAAAGATCATGGAAAAAAAAATAGGGACAACGTTAGGAGTCCTGATACATGGCATAAACAGAATAAAAAATATTACTAAAAATGCTGAAGAGAAAGCAGATAATTGGGAGCTCCTAAAAATCAAACACCTATGCTTATCTAAAGACTTCACCAAAAGAGTAAAAAGACCACCTAGAAACTGGGAAAAAATTTCCAGCTACAACATCTGAGACCAGCGCCTGATCTCTAAAATCTACATGACTCTGCTAAAACTCAACCACAAAAAGACAAGCAAACCAATTAAAAAATGGGCAAAGGATATGAACAGGCATTGCACTAAAGAAGACATTTAGGCGGCTAACAGATACATAAGGAAATGCTCTCTATCATTAGCCATTAGAGAAAAGCAAATCAAAACTACAGTGAGATTCCATCTCACTCCAACAAGGCTGGCACTAATCCAAAAAACACAAAATAATAAATGTTGGAGAGGATGTGGAGAGATTGGAACACTTATACACTGCTAGTGGGAATGTAAAATGGTACAACCGCTTTGGAAATCAATTTGGCGCTTCCTTAAAAAGCTAGAAATAGAACTTCCATAAGACCCCGCAATCCCACTCCTCAGAATATATCCTAGAGAAATAAGAGCCTTTACAGGAACAGATATATGCACACCCATGTTTACCGCAGCAGTGTTTACAATAGCAAAAAGATGGAAAACAAGGTGCCCATCAATGGATGAATGGATAAATAAAATACGGTATATTCACACAATGGAATAATATGCATTAAAAAGAACAGTGATGAATCTGTGAAACATTTCATAACATGGAGAAACATGGAAGGCATTATTCAGAGTGAAATTACTCAGTTGCAAAAGGACAAATATTGTATAAGACCACTATTATAAGATCTTGAGAAACAGTTTCAACTGAGAAGAACACTCTCTTTTGTGGTTACAAGAGTGGGGAGGGAGGGAAGTTGGGAGCGGGTTTTTACTAAACAGATAGTAGACAAGACCTGCTTTAGGTGAAGGGAAGGACAACACTCAACACAGTGGAGAGCAGCACAACTGGACTAAACCAAAGCAAAGAAGTTTCCTGAATAAACTGAATGCTTCTAAGGTCAGCGAAACAGGGGCAGAGGTTTGGGGACCATGGTTTCAGGGGATATCTAAGTCAATTAGCATAATAAAATCTATTAAAAAACATTCTGCATCCCACTTTGAAGAGTGGCGTCTGGGGTCTTAAATGCTAGCAAGCGGCCATCTAAGATGCATCAATGAGTCTCAACCCACCTGGATCAAAGGAGAATGAACACCAACAACACAAGATAATAACGAGCCCAAGAGACAGAAAGGGCTACATGAACCAGAGACTATATCCTGAGACTACATCATTCTTAGACTACATCACCCAGAAGAACTAGTTGGTGCCTGGCCACAACCGATGACTGCCCTGACAGGGAATGCAACAGAGAAGCCCTGAAGGAGCAAGAGAACAGTACGGTGCAGACCCCAAATTCTCATAAAAAGACCAGACTTAATGGTCTGACTGAGGCTAGAAGGACCCTGGTGATCATGGCCTCTAGACCTTCTGTCGGCCCACGACAGTAACCACCCCCGAAGCCAACTCATCAGACATGGATTGGACTGGACAATGGGTTGGAGAGGGATGCTGGTGAGGAGTGAGCTTCTTGGATCAGGTGGACACTTGAGACTATGTTGACATCTCCTGCCTCGAGGGGAGATGGGAGGGTAGAGGGGCTTAGAAGCTAGCAAAAGGGTCACGAAAAGAGAGAGTGGAAGGAGGGAGCGGGTTGTCTCATGGCGGGGGTACAGTAATTGGGAATATGTGCAAGTTGTATATAAGTTTTTATGTGAGAGACTGACTTGATTTGTAAACTTCCACTTGAACCACAATAAAAATTATTAAAAAAAAAAATGTTCAGTGATGGTAGCCAGACACCATCCAGTTCTTCTGATCTCATGGCAAAGGCAGCAGCTGTTGGACCTTGTATGACTGATTGCAAGCTTTTAAGACTACAGGCACTATTCAGTGAACTTGGGAGTGCAACAGAAGCACTAACCACGTTATCAGGCCAATTAACTGAAATGTCCCATGAAACCAGGACCCTAAACCTCCAAACCAAGGAACCAAATCCCATGAGGTATATGGTTGTACCTAAGCAGCTCCAGCAGCTATACTTTTTTTTTTTTTTTTTCTGGTCATTGTTATAAATATATCTATCACTCAATTTTTGCCAATTTTACTTTTAACAGGTGTACAACTTAGTGATAGCAATTGCATTAATAGGTTGTGCAACCCGACTGTTGATGCAAAAATTTTTGACAAAATTTTAGCAAGTAAAATTATGACTAAACAAGTGTCTTAGGCTGTGTTCTCTAGGGAAGCTTTATACCAATAAAACATATAAATATATACAGAGAGAGATTTTTATCAATTCACGTAGCCACATGGGCTGATGAATCCAAGACCGGCAGGACAGAGAGAAGGGCTCTTGGTCACAAACGGCAAAGATAGACAAATCCCAAGATCACCAGACAAGGCAGCAGGAAAGCAGCTAGCTCAAGTCTGGGAAGCGAGGTCAGAAGAACAGGTGCCAGCTGCAGGATACAGAGCAAGCAAAAGCCCACGAGCTCCACCAGAATGTCTATGCAGGCCACAGGCCGAATGAAACTCCCTTTCAACTGACTGGCTACTCACAACAGATCCCATCAGATGTGATCACATTCTATCAAATCTCATCATGGAAGTCATCACAACATCATACAGCTGCCAAACCACTGAGATCAAAGTTGACACACAGCCTTAACCATCAAGACAAGGTTTATTGCAGAAATGCAGGTTGTTTTAACATTTGAAAATAAGCGCTCACCATACCTGCTGGTGGAGGACTGGAGGCTGGAGGTAGAACAAATACCCTCTTCAGAGATTATCAGCCCAAGAATTGTTTGGCTGTCAAACCAGTCTCACTGAAAGGCCTTTTCAAGGAAACACAGAAATCCTGGGGTGTTACAACCATATCACAATATCGAAAGAAGCCAAGCAGGTAACGTAAATGTGTAAAATAAGGGTAGACGGTAGAAACGCTGGGTCCTGGGACTGAATTGGAAAACGCCTACCTTGCCTAAAGATTTCCAGAATCCAGGTTGAAAACAAAACAGCATAAAAAACTTCTCCAGTCAAACAGCATGCATCCAGAGTAGATGAGTAGATCTAACCACGAGCAACTAGTTTGTGGCCCTTAGTTGAAAGTGGCCACCAACCCATCTCTGCAGGTAGTCATCTCCCTGAGGAGGCAAAGGCTGTAACATCTGTAAGGGCAGCTCTGGGAAACCAGGCCTTGGACAGGCCTCCAGAGGTGAGGCTCATTCCTCCGCCTCCATAGAAGTAGCGTTTACAATCTCTTCTCAGGCACACAGCCTGGAGGCATCCCTTTCTTGTTCCCACAATGTCATTTAAAGATACTGCTGCTTTGGTCTTTTCCTGTCACCTCAGCCTTGGTCCCCTTCCTGCACCTCTGATTACCAATCACCCATTACTTGTAACATCAAAGCTCTCCATTTCCAAGACTTAACCTGACTCTGCCTGCCCTAACCTCTTGTGTACTTTCAGATAAGTTTCTAGGACAAGTGAAGGAGCTGGTGGAGGGTCCTCTGCCCTGGCTACTCTTTCTTATAAGGTGCCCTGTGTGCTTAAACACTCAGTTTCTGGAGAGTTTCAGACTGTTGTAACAGAGAGAGCTGAGTCATCAGGTTGGTGTAAAGTGTGGACAGTGGAGAGAGAAGGGGAGCGTAGACACTGCCTGTGGCCTGGCCATGGCATCTTTAGTTGCAAGCTCTGAGACCCTCAGAGGTAACTCGATGCCCTCATCTACAGACTGAATCACCACATAAACTTCCCTAAGACAGCTACAGGGCTTTGATGCCACACCTGCTTTATGACACGGGAGGCCTTTGTGATGCAGTCGATGACTGTGAGGTGGAGATGACAAGGCTCAGTGCTGAGAATCATTAGGCACCAGTATCCTGGATGCCTAGAGAGAGGGAGGACTGGTCTCCTCAATGTATTGAGGCAAGACCATGTTGTGCCCTACTTTCCTTTGGTGGCATGCTGGATATCCCTTATATAATTATGCCTCTGTTTTCTGCCTTATAATAAATATTTGGCAAATAAAAAAGAAATACCATGGATTCAGACTGGAATCTAACAGGAGTGCCCATGAGGTAGGGAAACACCCTGAACACTATTCATCTGTTAAGTCTCAGACAAGAAGCTTTTAAACCCCCAGTTTCTCTCCTTAGCCCTGCTTGAGAGTTTTTTTTTTTTTTTTAATCAAACCTTCAGTTATTCTTGTATAGTCATTTACTTCTTAGAGCCTAGAACAATCCCTTGCCAGCCCTCCATGGAATGTACTCTAATTGAAACGCCAAGGACATTAGCTGATTTGGGTTGAGGGATCAAAGATATAAAGTCTACCTTACTGGACCTCCCAGTTTGGGTGATTTTTCTAGTTGGTGGTTCTTTAAGGCCTTTGTAAGCTGAAGCTTTTGGCTACTGGAACCATTCGCCCTTTAATCTGTTCCGCTCTTCCTCCTGTGTCATCCTAAGCCGCCCACAGAACTCCTAGAAATGGGGTATAAGGCATGGGGTCTGGAAGAGCCTAGAAGTGAGTCAAATAAGCAGAAAAGAGAAATGTTGGGGTAAAAAAGAGGGACTAAGGAAAGGAAATGTAGTAAAAGTATAAAATATAGAAAGGTATATAAAAGGGATTAGAAAATGTTTATTGGTTTTATCCCATTTGGGGCATGAAAAGAAATTTGTGTCAAAGCTTCACATTCTAACGCTTTTTGTCTTTAAGCAACACCAAAGGGTCAGCCAAAGGGCCAGAGATGCTCCAAAAAGAGGTAAGGTCCCAGTCTCTCCTCTGATTCCCCTGCACCGTGAGCGAGGTTCTCACGGATACTAACCCTATCCCTTGGTGCCAGGAGCAAGCTACTCTAACCACTAAAGGCTGAAGTTCCCCAAATTGACAATTTCTTATAGAAACTTCCTTGGATAGGAAATCAGAGCCTGGACATGTCCAGATTTCTCTACCTTAACCTGCTGGGAATGAGGAAATAGGACAGAGGTCCTTAACTGTGTTATTTACTAGTTTTTATGACACTGTGGAAGTCATTCCACGCCTCAGTCTTATTATCCACAAAACAGGCATAACACTGATGATCCTGCTGCACTCACACTGTGATTGTGAACATCAAATGAGATTAGGAATGAGATACATAGTGTAAATGTTTAAGCTATACACACACATGCCTTGGAGCCTGACTCTTGAAGCCTTTAGTCTCCTTTACTGAGAGTCCAAGGCCTCACTACTAGCTTCCTATAGAATGCCCCTACCCTCTCCTGTCCATGTAACACTGTTTCCTGGTTCTTCAGCTAGGAGACCTTCCAAGGAAGAAGCTGAAAAGCTCCAAAAGGGTCTCGCTGTCCCAAAAAGGTGATCTCTTGCTCTCTGTCCTTTGTTGTCTCCCAAGTCCCAGCCTGGGCTGTGATGATTTCTCAGTTTGGCCAGGGACAAGGAAGAGGAGAGGGACAATGCATGGGAGGGAACCATACACGAGACAGGCTGGTTCACTGGTTGAGAGAGTTGCCAGGACAGAAGTGGTCAGACATCACAGGAGAGAACAGTCTCCCAATCTGCTCTGTGCTAGAGTCACATTATTCCTGGACTTCAGGTCTGACTAGTACGTAATTTATAAAAGATTCTACATGAAGTGGAACTCAGCAAGGAGACACGTTATTCGGCCTAGAGTCTGGATTTTGCATAATTAAGTCATCACTGTCATATTCCCTTTGCTTCTACATCCTTTCAAAGGCAGACTCCTCTGAGTCTGGCTTGGCCTGGAAACATAGGGAGGTCACTCACTAGGACAGTCTTCAGACAGAAGCCTGTCATCTTATCCTCCTAATAAGATCTCCAGAGGACAGGACTAGTCCCCAAGAGATGCTGTATATAGCACCAGGGACAATCCACAGTCCCTAGAATACAGTGTTCCCACAAAGATGTCATTATCCACAAATATGGATAACGGACATTGTTTTCATAGCCCCAAATGAGACTGACTCTAGGTTATACTTGGTGATGTGCCTGGTGATGGCCATTCTGCTAACCACCTGACATCCTCACCTGCTTTGTTCCCTTCTAGTTCAGCTTCTCAACAGAGTTCAGCAGAGAATTCACCCTACCTCCCAGTCCTATCTGAGGGCCCTGGCCACCCAGCAGCTGTCTGAGACCTTGCCCAACAAGACCAAGAGCCTCAGCTCAGCCAGGCCTAACAAGCAAAGTGGGAGATTCCCAGGGGTAGGCCCAGGGCTTACAGGCCTAGGGGAAAGGAAAGGCCAATCCCCCAGACCACACTCTTCCAAGGAGGCAGATGACACTGCATCAGTAACGGTTGCCATGCGTCCCTTTCCAGGCAGGCCTGGCTTCCTCGAGAAGGACGTGTGTTGCAGCTCCTATATGCAGACCTCTACTATCCGGTCTCCAATGCCATGGCTCTGGACACTCAACAATTGGTGACCGGTAAAAACACCCTGATCACCCCTACTTCGGCAGGGACCTCACAACACTCTTCTTGCCTAGAAATTCTGTCCATCTCTGGAGTGTCTAAGCAGAGTCTGCAACTGCGTTCCAAGAACTCCAGAGAACTTTTACCGGCATCCGTAACCTCCACACTGTTACAATTAACGGATCAGAAATCCTTAACCCAGACGGCTGCCCCATCAACCAGTGTGGTCATCATCCAAGATCACTGGGATGAACACCTGCAGCTAGGGAACGGATTTCAACTGCCAGATGTGCCCAGGAACCCAGGAACTATACCTTCTTCAAGCCTTGGGGAGACCAGAGTTCCTGTGAACCAGCAAGAGATGCTGTATAGCAACCACAAATTTTTCCATGGGAACCAAGGCCAGCAGCCCTTGAGATCCCATGTCTCTCTGCTATTCCTGACCACAGACCTCACGAATCTGACACATGCTATAGCCATGCATACGGTCACTATCTTTCCCGCCCACCTCCCATTACTCAGTCCTGAACTTCTCAGGTTTCTTGAGGTCCATGTAAAAAAATGGATGCATTTCCAGAGGTGGGGACGCCCCAGGCATCTGAAAGAGTCCCTGAGGCAGCTTATGAATGCTAATTTGAATGCTTGTGTTGAAACAACTGGGACCATTTCCCACAAGACTTGGGGTTCCTGTATGCTCAGCCAGCCTACTCAGGCCTTCTGGCTTTTTAAATGCTCCATCAGGGACCAAGACCAAAGCTGCCACTGCCAGAAAACCCCAAGCTCTCTGGCTCTGGCCTTGCCCTCTCCAGCCCTTAAAGTTCTAAATAGCCTCTATCCACAGCCTGAGAGACAGGCTGAAGACTCAGGTGATCGTCTGAAGCAGAAGCACAGCCAGCAATTCTGCAGGATCTCTTGTCTAACCAGTGAGTCCCTGCTTGTCACTGACATTGATCATCTGAAGCAGAAGCACAGCCAGCAATTCTGTAGCTTCTCTTGTCTAACCAGTGAGTCCCTGCTTGTCACTGACACTGAGTTTCAAGGGATTTCCACAAACAGGTACATACCCCAATTTCCCTTGAATGTTCTTTTTTTCTTCAATGAGCACTCCTTCCTCCCGCTCTTGCCTAATAATCCACCCCAGTCAGCTTCACCTTCTTCCACATCTGTCCCAAATTTGGTGTCTCCAACTGACCATCAACGAAACCAGATCAATATCCCATTTCAGGCTCTGGCCAAGTTCAAAGTGTTGGAGTGGAACCTGCTGCAGAGGCAGCTCCAGGTTAGGTGGGAATTGCCAGCTGCTTTCGAGAGATCCCAGTATGCCCAGAGTCTCATGCAATATAAGACCGGTGACACAACCCAGTCTCCAGAGACCCTGAGATCTTCCTGGTCCAGGAAGCCCATCTCACTCCTCAGGGGGGAACTACCCTTCTTCCCGGACCATGCCCAGAGGCTGCTGGAGTTCCACCTCCAAAAGCAGTTAATTCCCCAGCACGGTGGCATATCTCAGAGGATCAAGCTGTCCACTGCATTGCTCCTGTCCCCTGCTGACCAACAGCCTCTGCTCTTGAGCAGTAAAGCCTTGGACAATGTGAATGTTCCCTGGTCTGTAGCCCCAGAGGTCAGTGGGGTTAGTGACATGACCTCACTCACATTGGCCCCAGTGTCAGACTCCATGCCACACTTGCTCACCCAGACCAATGCAATACTGCAGAACCACATCGATTCCAAATGTTGGCAGACCCTCCAGGGCACTGTCACTGCCCATATATTTATCTGCCAGGACCGTGGAATTCTGGGGAGTATGGAGGTAGCTCAGTACCCCTGCATTCCAGAAAACAAGCTCTTAGAGCTGAAGGCAGCAACTGATCCTGAGATATATCAGAAAGTTATGCCCTCAAAGACCTCACCAGGTGCTGTCATTGACCACACTAAGCTGTCCAGATCCCTGCCCAAGGGACCCATGGAGAAGCTGGGAACTAATTTACAGGACAAACATCTAGCCTTCCTGTCAGGGCTGCCTGATCTCTATTATTTGGCTCCCTCCAAGGCCACAGGCCTGCCAATCACTAGCCAATCTGAAATTGCAGAGATAATGCCTGAGCCTGTTGAAATCACACCAGAGCCTCTGACTGAGATGATCTCCTATGAAGAACAGTGCATAAGTCCTAGGCCAGGTCTTCAAGACGACGAGACTGGTGCAGATGGTGCACAGGAGTTCCTTGCTGAAGTGCAGGAGGAACAAACAAAGGAGATGGTGCATCTAGAAAGTCAAACAGATGCTGCTATTCTAAAGGCACTCAAAACACCCATCTTGACCAAACTAAATTTCCATCTGAGAAAAAAGGTCCTAGAAATACAGATGGGAATTCCCATAAAAGCAAGGGAGTCTCGGAACCAAACTGTAATAGTCTCAGAGAAATTACCCACACAGGAGGCATCTGGGAGTCTAAACAGTGAAGGGAAAACATGGCTCCAGAAACTCCACATCCCACCAAACAGTCCATATGCCCCAGATCCAGAATTGATCTGCCTCAGAAAACAGCCGATTTTTGAGCTAAAGACAGTACAGGAGAGAAAGAAACAATGCAGTTCCAGAGCAGGGCCCCATGGTTCTACCCACTGGGTCTCCAAGATCTCACATCTCAGCAGGGACGTGGCAGATGTCCAGGAGCTTTGTGCTCAGCTAGAAACCAGAGTGAACAGCTCCAGCCTGGAAGAGGCCTGCTGCCCTGAGTCCCCAGAACCTGGCCCAACCAAGGACTCAGCCCAAGTACACACACTGGCAGAGACAGATGCTTATATTCCAAAGGCACTCAAAACATCCATCTTGACCAAACTAAACTTCCATCTGAGAAAAAAGATCCTAGAAATACAGTTGGGAATTCCCATAAAAGTAAGGGCATCCCAGAACCAATTTGTAGCAGTCTTAGAGAACTTACCCACACAGGTGGTGCTTGGGAGTCTAAAAAACCAAGGGAAAACATCCCTCCAGGAATTCCTCATCCCAATAGACAGTCCACATGCCCCAGAAAACGAATTAATCTGCCTTAGAAAACAGCTCATTGTTGAGCTAAAGGCAGTACAGCAGAGGAAGAAACAAGCTAGTTCCAGAGCAGGGCCCCATGGTTCTGCCCACTGGGTCTCCAAGATCTCACAACTCAGGGAGGATACCGCAGATGCCCAGGAGCTTTGTGCTCAGCTAGAAGCCAGAGTGAACAGCCCCAGCCTGGAAGAGGCCTGGTGCCCTGAGTCTCAAGGCCCCAGCAAGACCAATGACTCAGCCCAAGTACCCACACTGGCAGTGAAGAAAGAATACCCATGGAAACCGAAACCACAAGGGGACACTACAGAATGGAATCCAGGGTTTGGGCTGCCCTCACCCACAGAAAACAGACCCCCTGCTGAAGACCAGAAGCCAGCAGGGTTATCTGTGAACAGGACACCCCGAGGTCCCTGGCAAAGGAGTGTGAGCTTTGATATTACAGCCCCCTGTCAACAGAGTCCTCAGTACTGTCCTCCGTTTAAGCTCCCAAAACTACCTCCAGGGGCTCTTGGAGGGAAAGATTCTGAGAAGAATGATGTGGAGGACAGTGAAAGCAACCTGAATGTCATTAAGGAACCAGGCAGGATTCCTGGGACTGCCCAGCCTGTGGTGCCCCAGGCTTCACAGGGCCGGTCTTCGCTGGGCCCACTAATTCAGGGTAAGCCTTTGCAGGACAAACCTTTGTGGAATGAGATCCCAGAGGAGGGAATAAGCCTAGCTCATACTCAGAAGAGCTCTGGCCTTCCAGAACCTGGCTTAAGAAATAAGGTGAAGTGCATTTTTAGCTGTATTCATTCCAAGACAGTAGATGAGAAATCCATGTTTTCCTCAGAGGAGAAAGTGACCAAAATGCAAAAAAATCGTCTTAAGAAGAGCCTGGCCCCAGCCAAAGGCCTGTGGGACAAGCTAAGACAGAGAAGACAACAAAGGATCCGAAGCCCAATTTCTCCCCACTGAGAAACAGGTGAGCCTGGCCTTCTCGGATGGCCTGGAGGCCCCGGACAATCAGCTCTGGCACTACTCTCATCATCTTTGCTCTGGCTCTATGCTGGGCGACCTCCACAGCTGCTTGGCACCATCCTCGAGAGGCTTGTGCCACCCAACCTGAGAACCCACCGTACGTCCTAACCCTTACTTCAGAGAAAAACACTGCTTTCTTCAAGAAGATCCAGTTCATTAAAATAGTCTGTAGGGTATCAAATCCCTGTATTGTCATTTTCTTTAATGTACAGGTTGTGCAAAGCATAGCCCAAATATATCCCTAGGCAGAGATACATGCCTGCTTGTTCCTTCTTGTCTCCTTGTGATATGTTAAAGGTTGAGCGGGAGGTATACAGTCTTTTCTATTAGAGAATAACCTTCAACCCACAGTTCAGATGTGTTAGCATTCCATGTAACTCCTCCCAGCCCTATCCTGGACTGTGGATAAAGGGACTTGAGTAGAGAAGGCAAGGCCCTTGTCTAAGGTACACTGAGGGTAAAGGTCAGGGTGGGGTTCAGTCAAAGCTTCCCATGATAATCTTGAACCCCATGACAACAGTACTGACAACAAGGAGTGGTCTGGAAATCAATGCATTGTTTGCCCACCCATAGGCAAAAATCATTAAATGATGGCTGATACATACATATGCCTGCAATCTGGAAGGTTTTTAGGAGAGTGCCACAGTGTTTCCTCCTTGAAGATGTGCTTTTGTGATTCGAAAAAGCAGTTTCTATGACAGAGGTCAAAACCAAAATACAGAATCTCCCCTCTCTGCTCACTGGTTGGTACTAACAAGATCTTTCAAACAATCTGGGAGCCTGCTGTGGCCCTGTTGCCTGTTTCCCATCTCCAGTGCCTCTCAGCTACATGGAAGGAATGCCTCCTAGAATGAAGATCAGAGTAGAAGGTAGAGAGGTTTGTCCCCCAGCCCTAAGGCTGCCAGGGAAGGAAGCCGGTAGGGAAAGAATGTAAATGGTAGTATGAATACCTGTGTCAGCACACCATGCTCCTGACCAGGGCATGATAATGGAGAAAAGCTGGGTTTTTCGGAATGAAAAAAAGTCCAGAGCCAGAAAGTCAACCCAAAGCTTGAGTGCTCTTGGTGGAGGGAGGTAAGCAAACTCTGAGATTTATGAGCCTGACAAAGAACATGGGCCTAGCGATGCAGAAAGAGGGCAGATGTGGCATCCTAGCCTTCAGTGACCAGTGAGGTTTGGGGCCAGGAAGAAAGAACTGGGAAACAAAAAGACAAAGAGGTTGCCCTAAATATGTGGGATAAAGACTACTATTTTGGCCACCACCTAGTAGCCTTCAAAAGGTACCATCCCTGTGTCCTCCTCTGACCTACCACAGAGAAGCCAAGAGCTGGAGAAAGAGCAGGAAATGTGGCTTCTTGATGATGTGGTACAGGGGACTGTGGGATACCCCTGCCTCACTGGTTCCTAAGGAAAGCCAGGATCACTCACCATCCCATCAAACCAGGAGGAGGTGGTGGCTGCACTCACTTCCTCTATAGGATTCCACTGCTTAGCACAAAGTGTCCACTGAGAGGATGCAGAAAAACCAGGATGGGAAGAAGCATGGATGTATCCCTGTTCAGAATGGTGATTCTGTGCCTAAAGCATGGGGACCCAGCTCCTATTGTGGCCACCAGAGGAAGCAGGCACAAGCCCTAGGCCTGCCATGCCAACATTTTCTACGTATTTTACTAATGCATCCCCGAAGGAGATCAAAGGAGGTCTTGTGGCAGGCATATCCTCCCTGCCTGGTGGGAGTTGGATAGAGAGCCACGGAACAGAGAGAGAAACAGAGGAAGGCAAGAGTGAAGGGAAGTGACTCAAAGGGTCAAAACAGCGTCAGGTGGGAAGCAAGGGTTAGTGTGCACACATCCTGACACACGGTGGAGCAGGTCCTTCCCGTGGTCCCCGCAGGCTCCTACCTGCCCCACCCCAGCATGGGCTCATGATGCTGACCAAAGTCCTGTGCCAAAGGGCTGGGCCAGAGAGATGAGCTGGAACCAATACCTTCAGGATTATGAGTTCTCAGCAAAATCAGGAGCTGAGAAGAGACAGGGTGAGAGCCTATGAACTCATGCAGGATGTTGTTGAGTGGATGTAGCTTTGCTCATCATATCCCACAACCCTTGCACAGCCCTTACCTTTCTCCTCCCCCCAGAGCTCGGGAGAGTTAAAATAAGAGCAAAATAAATGCTTTAGGGCAGGGCACAAACTCCAAAAATGTAATATACCCCAGAAGGGGTGGTAGATGCTTGGAATACATCACTGCTTGCTCGGGATCTTTGGAGTTCATCGCTGGGCCTTTGACGTACCATGTCCTGGTGAACAGCCCTAACATTCTACAGCCCTTCCTTTGGGCTTTCTGGGTGTCTGGGTGAGTACTTGAGAATTCTATAAACGTAACTTAGGGTACTGAGTTACAGCAGTAAGAGAAGTATGTCTTCTCCAAACATCATTCTGCCTGTGAATCGCTGAGTCCTTGAGGACAGGGACCATGCCTGACTCATGTTGTACATGCTCAGCCTGTCCCATCCAGGGAAGTCCAAAAACACACTGAGCACAGGAGTGAGAGGGTAAGACCCCACTGAGATGCTATTTTCTGCACCACGAGAGAGGTCACTGGGCCTCTGCTCTTTTACTGGCCATCAAGCCCTAATGCTCTACCTGTGCTCAGGGGCCTATGGCATTAGCCAGGGCTATCATGAAAGAAAGGCCAAGAAGGTTCCTGTGTCCACCGTAGGGATAGGAAAGGAGGAAGGACAATCTTGAGCTAGAGTGGACAGATGGAGAAAGGGCACCATGCAGACAGGTAAAGTGCTGGGAGACAGTACCGAATCCCTGACACACCTGGCTGGGCTTGCTAAGAGATGTCCATTCCCATCCCCAGAGACACTGAGGTCAGGCCCCTGAATACTTGGTCTGTATGAGAGCACAGGGGAAGAAGGGGCCCTGAGAAGGAGACAGAGAAAGATATCCATTCAAAGAAGGAGGGATGGGTTCTGCCAACAGCCTCCCTTCCCCGATTTGTATCTCTCCTCCACAGTAACTTCTCTGGGTCCATGGCCAGGCAAGGGGCATGCTGGGGGCTTTCCAGAATGTTTTACTTCCAAGGTCAAGCCTGTACGAGGCCACAGGGTCAGGACACTGGGCAGATAGTCTTACCCGTGGGAATCCAGACCACGGGAAGGGAAACCTATCTTTGAGGTAAATATTACTGGCAGCTGCGGTACACTGGGGGGTGGGAAGGATGATTAAAGACAGACGTCAGACTAGGATCTCACTACACACAGTGAATAACACGTGGACACACAGACATCCAGTCACACATGTACATAAAGAGAAAGACACAGATTCAAAGATGCCACACAGAAATACTACAGAGTACGAAGAAACTTTGACCAGAAATACACATCTACATAGACCAGGGAACCCCCTGGGTCGGAAATACTCAAGTAGACACAGGCAGAAATACACAAGCACATACAAAGCTGACTTGCACACATAACAAAAAGATACAGCCCCTCTTGTAGACTCACAAACACATATGCAGTCCAAATTTATCCTTCAAAGCCCTTTTCCTCTATAAAGCCTCCTAGGCCACCTCAGAACCAGGCCTGCCTATCCCTCCTCTAAACTCTCCTTTGTAATTTCTGTTTCACTGCTTGTTCTTTAATAGAGACAGCAGTGGATTCACATGCATACCCCTGGTCTCACCAACTTCTCTGCATGCTCTTAAAAAATGTCAAGGGCTTGCAGTAGATCTACTGCCCTTATCCTTCACCTATGCACCCATCTCCACAAGGGCCACCAATTTACCACTGCCTCCATCCCTGCAGGGCCCTGCCCTCCAGCCCCTTCAACACAGCAGATAGACACACCTGCCAAGGGTACTCTCAAGGCACCGTGAAGATGCAGGCCTTGGTTCCCCAGGACGGAGGCCATGACGCATGGCATGACTACATGTGTAGTTCTAACCCAAATCTTAATGTTAACCAGGATTCCACACCTGTCAACCCTACCCCCTACTCCAAACCTATTTCCAGGGACAACTCTAAACCCGCAGTGCTTTTAAGTGCAAACTTTGGAACAACTGTACCTCAGGAAGGTAAGAAATGAATTCTTCCAAAAGCCTGAGTGAGCTTGGAAGTGGATTCTTCCACCTTCAAGCCTCCAGATGAGAACACATCCTAGTGAACACCTTGATTGCAGTCCTGTGAGACCATAAGCAAAGGACTAAGCTAAGCCCTGCCTATACTCCCGACTGCAGAAAATATGGCATAATAAATGGGTGTGGTTTTAAGCCACCAAGTTTGTGGTACGTTCTTACGCAGCAGGAGATAGGGAAAAAATAGGGAAAGAGAAGGCATCTAGGGAACCCTTCTCCTTCAGCTCTCTATAAAAATAAGTAGCTCTGGAGGGTCCACAGCCTTCCTAATAAGCCATGGCTCCCTTGTCCTTCATGTTAAATGGAAAGTAACCTTGAGCGCCTTCACCTGATAATTGATATGAGCATGGCATATGTTGGAAAAAGCTAAAAACAACAGCAACAACAAAACTGACAGTGATCTTGCAGATGAAGGTGGGAAGGTTTTCCCCAGCAGCAATAAAGTTACGAAAACTTGAAAAAAAACAGTAGGTTTAACAGGTAGCTCCAGATTTTCTTTGAGCTCGGAAGGGAGGAACAATCTAAATAGGATCACAAGGAGAAAATGTTCAATAAATATTTGTTGAATAAATTTTGCAAAGATGATTGGAGAAAACAAAGGGTTTACTTGAGATCATAGTGCCAGTATCCCCAAAGGGGCTCATCAGACCAAATCTTCAGAACTTGTTTCTAGAAACTACACAGTCACCAGCTCATCATATGCACTCTGCTTCCTCAGAGGTGGAACCTAAGTTGTGAATCAAGGCTAAGAGGGATGAGAACAGGTAACCCATACAGTAGCTATGGGTGATTTCTCTGAGCATAGGAAGAGCTGCTAAGTTTTGGGATTTAGCCAGTTTCCACAACCACAATGATAAGAAGAGGTCAACATCACCTGCATTTATGCGATATCCTGTAGCACTCTGTCCTGGCCCACAGGAAAGCAGCTGACCTAAAGGCACTGTTAGGGATTGAATTGTGTCCCCCAAAAATGTGCATCAACTTGGCTAGGCCATGATTCCCCGTATTGTGTGGTTGTCCTCCATTGCGTGATCTGATGTAATTACCTCTGAATGTATTATAAATCCTAACCTCCATGATGTTAATGAGGTAGGACACAATCTATAGGACTTGGTCGTATCTTGAGTCAATCTCTTTTGAGATATAAAAGAGAGAAGCAAGCCGAGAGGAGGGGGACCTCATCACCATCAAGCAAGAAGAGCAGGAGGGAAGCACGTTCTTTGCATCTGGGATCCCTGCACTGAGAAGCTCCTAGGCCAGGGGAAGATTTATGACAAGGACCTTCCCCGAAGCTGACACAGAGAGAAAGCCTTCCCCTGGAGCTGGCACCCTGAATTTGGACTTCTAGCCTCCTAAACGGTGAGAGAATAAATTTCGCTTTGTTAAAGCCATCCACTTGTGGTATTTCTCTTATAGCACCACGAGGTAACTAAGACAGGCAGTAACCAAAAACTTGAAAATGCATCTCTTCTGTCCTGGATTTGATCTGGAAGAATGTAGCACAAGCAGCACTTGTATGTAAGGGTAAAAGCTTGCAAGGTAGCAGACAACTGGCTTCTAGAAGCATAGGCCTCAGGAATAGCAACTTCATCTAACACAGAAGACCAAGGGACTTTGGGAAATCAGCATAACTGGAACCTCTAAAAAAGTTAGTATACACACACAGACATTCTGAGTGCTCAGTGCACATCTGAGTGATTCAGATCAAATGAAGCTACAAGTGTGGCCAGTTTACCCAAAGGTTATGGACAAACTAATTTGATAGAGTAAAGGCAGAGGGACTAAGAATGTGACTGCCAGAAGAGGGAAAAACAGTAACTAAGTGTCAGTGTCACCTCTGAAAAGGCATAAAAGCAAAAAAACAAAACAGTGGCCATCAAGTGGATTCCCACTTACGGTGACCCTATGTGTTTCAGGGTAGAACTGTACTCTGTAGTGTTTTCAAAGACTGTGACCTTGCAGGAGGACATCACCAGATCTCTCTTTCGAGGTGCCCCCAGGTAGATTTGAACCACCAACCTTTCAGTTAGTACCTGAGTGTTTAACCATTTGAGCCACCTAACCCGTTGCCATTGATTCCGACTCATAGTGACCCTATGGAACACAGTAGAACTGCCCCATAGGGCTTCCAAGAAGCAGCTGGTGGATTTGAACTGCCCACCTTCGAGCCCTTACCCACTGTGCAACCAGGGTCCTTGAGCCACTCAGGGACTCCATAATATATGTTAACTCCTATAAGTGCACTGCAAAGCTATAATTTGCCCCTTATGACTCAAAAACTGGCAGTATATGAACTCAAGAGCATAAAACATTTACTTCTTTAGCATAGTGCCTGGCAAGTTGGTAGCACTTAGTAAATACATGTGGGTCTCTGAGGTGATTACTGGGAAGGGGAGAAGGTTATGAAGCAGAAAGTTGTAATGGGAAAGATGATCATGTCTCCACGGATGGTCTTGGTTCCTTGGTCCAAAGCTTGTGAGCAATTTCTGACAGAACTTGGCCATTGAGATCGAAGTGTGGAGTGGCTGATGATATTCCTAAAAGAAATGAGAGTAAACCAATCTGGGAAATGGGGATACCAGAAAGAAAGCAGCTCTGCTTGAAGACAGATGTGAGATTGGGAGACAAAAGATTTTGAAACGAAAGAGATAGGAAACTTTTTGCATAAATAAGATCCATTTAGGGGCAGATACGGGAAAAAATAAATGTGAAGAGTGCAAGAAATGGGCCTAGGGAGGTCCTCTCGTTTATGTTTGCAGGGGGAGAGTGTCACATGTGACAACGCAGAAGAATAAGAATGTGATCAGAGAATAAGTGGAAGATCAGAAGCTGAAAAATCCAGGCAGTAAGGATATCGGTCAGCTTTGAAATGAATATATTCAAATGGAACTGCGGTGAGCTATTCTCTCCACATTTATTTCCTTTTCAGATAGTGTTTTTGAGAAGATTTACAGCAACCTGCTGACATCCTTCACTTCCATGCTGGAACTATTTGCAGAATATTTGTGATTGGGCTAGAATTAAACCGTATTCGTAGGATCTGTATCATCTTAATATTCACCTAACAGACCGGGCTTGGTTTTTCCTCTCACTGCTTTAATCCCCAGGAAGGCCACTGCTACTGAGGAGGGTGTATTAGTTACCTAATGCTACTTAAGAAATTGCCCCAAAACTTAGTAGTCTAAAACAAAAAATACTATGTGGGTCAGGAATTTGGGAGTGGCTTAGAAGGGTGCTTCTGACTTCCATGAGGCTGCAGTCCAGACATCCGCCAGGGCAGCAGTCATCTGAAAGCTTGACTGGAGCTACAGGGTCTGCTTCCACGTTCACTCACATGGCTGAGGGTCAAAGGTTTTAGGACCCCAACACATGAGCCTATCCATTGAGCAGATTGAATATCCTCACAACAGGGCACTCTCTTCCACAGAGGCAAGTCCAGAGGCCGCCCTTGGGGGTCCGTAGTTACACTGAGGAGCCCAGGGGGACAAATACAGAGAGACTCCTGGGGAGGCTCCGTTCACACAGGGGTGCTCCATGGGGGCGGCTCTCCAACCCTCCTCAGGAACTCTCTCGAGGGGCCAGAAGCAGCAGACACATAGGATCATTCTCCTACACAGGGGCACCTTGGGGGCGGCCCTCATACAAACACCTCAGAGTCCCCGGAGGGCCGCCCGCAGCCCTACCCCTTGGGGTGCCCGCCAGGTCCCGCTGTCTTCGCTCCCGCTTACCGGGATGTCCGGGTGCGGGACGCGGCTCCGGGGCTGACGGGCTCTACACCGCGAGCCTCCCGCCTTCATTGGCCGCTCGGCGGGCCTGCGTACTGGATCCCGACGCCGGGAGCAGAGGGCGCAGGCGGAGCTGCAGACTGAGGCGGCTGCGGCGTCCGGGCGCGCGGCCATAGCACACCCAACGACCACGCCCCCCGCCGCCAGCCGCTGCGGCGCGCGCGCCCGCCCTTCCCCGCCCAGCTGGCCATTGGCGCTGTGGAGCGAGGTGCTAAGGGACCGCTGGAGGGCGGCGGCCTGGCCGGGACTCGGCGTCGCGCTCCCATGAGCCCTCGGCCCAGGTGCCGATGGGCGTCCCCAGCCTGCGCCTGGCACTGTGGCGGGGGCACTGAGCCAGCCTGGCCGCCTGGGGCAAGGTCGGTGTGGGTCCCAAGGAGGGGGGCGCCGCAGGGGGCCGAGACCGCTCACAAGTCCTGCCCACGCCAAGGCTAGGGCGGGGGTCCGGTATGTCCTGCCGCGGACATTTGCCTTGGGGGAAAATGACTCTGTCAGCCGCCCAGGCCGGTGCCCTATTCCCCCCCCAGACTCTGCTGCCACCCAGGCTTCTGGGCCACTGGTCATCGGGCGCTTATCTTCCAGAATGCCATCCCGAATGCCAGTGCCCAAGAGTTCCCTGTTTTCTGAGACTGTTGATCTTCCATCTCCAGCAATAAACCCATACCCTATTGTAACCCACTTTTTGCTGCAGCAACCTTGCCCCTCTGCAGTTCTGAGAGCTATAAAGTGCATTACATTAAACTAGATGCTTTGAAAAAACTGAGAGGAAAAAAAAGAATGTTAAAAGTCTTAAGCCCCTAACACAAACTATAAAGCAGTAATTGAAGAAATACAAGTACGCTGAGGACCTTTTTATTAAATTTATATTTTATGTATATTTAAAAAAAATTTGTTGTCCTTTAAGTGAAAGTTTAAAAATCCAATCAGTCTCTCACACAAAAATTTATGTGCACCATGCTATATAGACTCCCAATTGCTCTCCCCCTAATGAGACATCCCACTCCCTCCCTCCACTCTCTTTTGGTGTACATTTTGCCAGCTTCTAATTGCCTCTACCCTCTCATCTCCCCTCCAGGCAGGACATGCCAACATAGTCTCAAGTGTCCACCTGATCCAAGAAGCTCACTCCTCACCGGCAACCCTCTCCAACTGACTGTCTAGTTCAATCCATGTCTGAAGAGGCTCTGGGAATGGTTCCTGTCCTGGGCCAACAGGTCTGGGGGCCATGACCACTGGGATCCTTCTAGTCTCAGACCATTAAGTCTGGTCTTTTCATGACAATTTGGGGTCTGCGTCCCACAGTTCTCCTGCTGCCTCAGGGGTTCTCTGTTGGGTTCCCTGTCAGGGCATTCATTGGTTGTAGCCTGGCACCATCTAGTTTTTCTGGTCTCAGGATGATGTAGTCTCTGGTTTATGTGGCCTTTTCTACCTCACGGGGTCGTAATTACCTCATGTCCTTGGTGTTCTTCATTCTCGTTTGATGGAAGTGGGTTGAAACCAATTGATGCATCTTAGATGGTGGCTTGCTAGTGTTTAAGACGCCAGAGGCCACACTCCAAAGTAGGATGCAGGATGTTTTCTTAATAGATTTTATTATGCCAATTGACTTAGATGTCCCCTGAAAGCATGGTCCCCAAACCCCGCCCCTGCCATGCTGGCTTTCGAAGCACTCAGTTTATTCAGGGTACTTCTCTGCTTTTGGCTTAGTCCAGTTGTGCTGACCCTGCCTGTATTGTGTGTTGTCCTTCCTGTCACCTACAGTAGCTCTCATCTACCATGTAATTAGTGCATGCCGCTATCCCATCCTCCCTCCAGCCCCCCTCTCATAACAATCAATCAATATTTTCTTCTCTGTTTAAACTATTTCTCGAGCTCTTATAATAATGGTCTTATAAAATATTTGTCCTTTTGCAGTTGACTAATTTCACTCATCATTATACCTTCCAGATTCCTCCATGTTATGGAATGTTTCACAGATTCATCACTGTTCTGTATCGATGGGTAATATTCCCTTCTGTGAATGTATCATAATTTATTTATCCATTCATCCGACGATGGGCACCCTGGTTACTTCCATCTTTTTGCTATTGTAAACAGTGCTGTAATAAGCAAGGGTGTGCATGTATCTGTTCATGTAAAGGCTCTCATTTCTCTAGGGTATATTCTAAGAAGTGGGATTGCTGGATCCCATGGTAGTTCTATTTCTAGCTTTTTAAGGAATCACCAAATCAGTTTCCAAAGTGGTTGTACCTTTTTACATTCCCACCAGGAGTGTATAAATGTACCAATCCCTCCACAGCCTCTCCAACATTTATTATTTTGTGTTTTTTGGATTTGTGGCAGCCTTGGAGTGAGATGAAATTTCATTGTAGTTTTGGTTTGCTTTTCTCTAATGGCTAATGATCATGAGCATTTCCTCATGTGTGTGTTAGCTACCTGAATGTCTTCTTTAGTGAAGTGTCTGTTCATATCTTTTGCCCATTTTTTAATTGGTTGTTTGTCTTTCTGTAGTTGAGTTTTTGCAGTATCATGTAGATTTTAGACATCAGGTGTTGATCGGAAATGTCATAGCTAAAAGCTTTTTCCCAGTCTGTAGGTAACGTTTTTACTTTTTTGGTGAAGTCTTTTGATGAGCATAGGTGTTTGATTTTGAGGAGCTCCCAGTTGTCTAGTTTTTCTTCTACATTGTAAGGAATGTTTTGTATACTCTTTATGCCATGTATTAGGGCTCTTAATGTTGTCCCTATTTTTTCTTTCATGATCTTTATTGTTTTAGATTTTACATTTAGGACTTTGATCCATTTTGAGCTCGTTTTTTTGCATGGTGTGAGGTATGGGTCTTGTCTCATTTTTTTGCAGATGGATATCCAATTATGCCAGCACCATTGGTTTAAAAGACTGTCTTTTCCCCCATTTAACTGTTCTGGGGCCTTTGTCAAATATCAGTTGCTCATATGTGGAATGATTTATATCTGAATTCTCAATTCTGTTCCATTGGTCTATGTGCCTGTTGTTGTACCAGTACCAGGCCATTTTGACTACTGTGGCTGTATAATAGGTTCTAAAATTCGGTAGAATAAGGCCTCCCACTTTGTTCTTTTTCAGTAATGCTTTACTTATCAGGGGCCTCTTTTCCTTCGATATGAAGTTGGTGATTTGTTTCTGCATCTCATTAAAGAATGTCATTGGAATTTGGATCGGAAGTGCATTAAATGTATAGATCGCTTTTGGTAGAATGGACATTTTTATAATGTTAAGTCTCCCTATCCATAAGCACAATACGTTTTTCCACTTATGAACGTCTCTTTTGGTTTCTTGCAGAAGTATATTGTTGTTTTCTTTGTATAAGACTTTTACATCTCGGGTAAGATTTATTGCTAAGTATTTTATCTTCTTGGGGGCTACTGTAAATGGTATTGATTTGGTGATTTCATCTTCGATGCTCTTTTTGTTGGTGTGGAGGAGTCCAACTGATTTTTGTATTTTTATTTTGTATCCCCGGTACTCTAGCTGAACTCTTCTATTAGTTTCAGTAGTTTTCTTGAGGATTCCTTAGGGTTTTCTGTGTCTAAGAGCATGTCATCTGCAAATAGAGATAATTTTACTTCTTCCTTGCCAATCTGTATGCCCTTTATTTCTTTATCTAGCCTAATTGCTCTGGCTAGGACCTCCAGACCAATATTGGATAAGAGCGGTGATAAAGGGCATCCTTGTCTTGTTGCCATTCTCAAGGGGAGTGCTTTCGGGCTCTCTCCATTTAGGATTATGTTGGTTGTTGGCTTCGTATAAATGCCCTTTGATATGTTGAGGAAATTTCCTTCTATTCCTATTTTGCTGAGAGTTTTTATCATGAATGTGTGTTGAACCTTTCCAAATGCCTTTTCTGCATCAATTGATAAAATCATGTGATTCTTGTCTTTTAATTCTGTGATGGATTACATTAATTGTTTTCCTAATGTTGAGCCATCCCTGCATACCTGGTATGAATCTCACTTGGTCGTGGTGAATTTTTTTTTTTTTTTTTGATATGTTGTGGAATTCTATTGGCTAGAATTTTGTTGAGGATTTTTACATTTAAGTTCATGAGGGATATAGGTCTGTAATTTTCTTTTTTTGTCATGTCTTTACATGGCCTTGGTTTCAGGGATATGCTGGCTTCATAGAATGAGTTTGGGAGTATTCCGTCCTTTTCTGTGCTCTGAAATACCATTAGCAGTAGTAGTGTTAACTCTTCTCTGAAAGTTTTGTAGAACTCTGCAGTGGAGCCATCTGGGCCAGGGTTTTTTTTTTGTTGGGAGTTTTTTGATTACCTTTTCAATCTCTTCTTTTGGTATGGGCCTATTTAGTTGTTCTACCTCTGTTTGTGTTAGTTTAGGTAGGTAGTGTGTTTCTAGGAAATCATCCATTTCTTCTAGGTTTTCAAATTTGTTAGAGTACAATTTTTCATAGTAATCTGATGCCATAGTTTTTCTTTCAGTTGGCTCTGTTGTCATATTGCCCATCTCATTTCTTATTTGAGTTCTTTGCTTTCTCTCCTGTTTTTCTTTTGTCAGTTTGGCCAATGGTTTATCAATTTTGTTGATTATTTCATAGAACCAGCTTTTGGCCTTGTTAATTCTTTCAATTCTTTTTCTGTTTTCCATTTCATTTAGTTCTGCTCTATTTTTTATTATTTGTTTTCTTCTGGTGCCTGAGGGTTTCTTTTGTTGCTGTCTCTTTTTTTTTTTTTGTTCACGTGGTAGGGATAATTCTTTGATTTCAGCCCTTCTTTTTGGATGTGTGCGTTTATTGGTATAAATTGACCTCTGAGCACTGCTTTTGCCATGTCCCAAACGTTCTGATAGTAAGGGTTTTCATTCTCATTGGATTCTATGAATTTCTTTATCCAATCCTTAATGTCTTCTCTAATCCAGTCTTTTTTGAGCAGGGTATTGTTCATTTTCCAAGTGTTTCATTTCTTTTCCCTGCTTTTTCTGTTATTTCCACTTTTATGGCCTCATGGTCAGAGAAGATGCTTTGTAATAGTTCATTGTTTTGGATTCTGCTAAGGCTTGCTTTATGACCTAATATGTGGTCTATTCTGGAGAATGTTCCATGTGCACTAGAAAAGAAAGTATAGTTGCTTGCTGTTGGGTGGAGTGTTCTGTATATGTCTATGAGGTTAGGTTGGTTTATTGTGGCATTTAGATCTTCTGTGTCTTTATTGAGCTTCTTTCTGGATGTCCTGTCCTTCACTGAAAGTGGTGTGTTGAAGTCTCCTACTATTATTGTGGAGCTGTCTATCTCACTTTTCAATGCTGATAGAGTTTGTTTTATGTATGTTGCAGCCCTGTCATTGGTGCATAAATATTTAACACGGTTATATCTTCTTGGTGTATTGTCCCTTTAATCATTATACAGTGTCCTTCCTTATCCTTTCTGATGGATTTAACTTTAAAGTCTATTTTGTCAGAAATTAATATTGCCACTCCTGCTCTTTTTTGATTGTTGTTTACTTGACATATTTTTTTCCATCCTTTGAGTTTTAGTTTCTTTCTGTCTCTAAGCCTATGGCATGTCTCTTTTAGGCAGCATATAGATGGATCCTGTTTTTTTTTACCCATTCTTCCATTCTCTGTCTCTTTATTGGTGCATTTAGTCCATTTATATTTAGCGTAATTTTAGATAGGTATGAACTTTGTGCCATCATTTTGATGTCTTTTTTTGTGTGTTGTTGACAGTTTCTTTTTCCCACTTAATTTTTAGTGCTAAGTAGTTTATATATTGTCTTCTCCTCATATTTGTTATTGATTTTGTTTCTGCTGAGTCTCTAGTTTTTGTCTTCTATTTTATTTTGATATGTAGAATAGTTTGTCTCCTTTGTGGTTACCTTAATATTTACTCCCATTTTTTCTAAACTTAAACCCAACTGTTGTTTCTTTATATCACCTTGTCTTCCTCTCCATATGAAAGATCTACAACTTCATTTCTTAGTCCCTCTTTATTGTTTTAATGTTGTCTTCTTTTACATAATAACATTGCTATTTCCCAGTTTTGAGCATTTTTTTTTTTCTTATCTTGATTTATTTTTGTGATTTCCCCGTCTGGGTTGACATCTGATTGCTCTGTCCAGTGTCCTAGTCTTGGGTTCATACCTGATATTGATTTTCAAAACAAAGAAGTATTCCTTGTAGTTTTGGTTTGGTTTTTATGAATCCCCTAATCTTCTTTTACTGAGTTTGGGTAATCTTTTTATCTGGAAATGTCCTAATTTCACTTTCATATTTGAGAGACAGTTTTGCTGGATATATGATTCTTGGTTGGCAGTTTTTTTCCTTCAATGCTTTATATAAGTCATCCCATTGCTTTCTTGCCTACATGGTTTCTGCTGAGTAGTCAGAGCTTATTCTTATTTACTCTCCTTTGTAGGCGATTTTTCGTTTATCCCTAGCTGTTCTTAAAATTCTCTCTTTAGCTTTTCTTTTGGCAAGTTTGACTATAAATATGTCTTGGTGACTTTCCTTTAAAACCTGCCTTATGTTGAGTTCGATGAGCATCTTGGAAAAATATCTTCCCATCTTCCATGATATCAGGAAATTTTTCTGTCAACAAATCTTCAACAATTCTCTTTATATTTTCTGTTCCCTGTTCTGGTACTCCAATCACTCATAGGTTATTTTCTTGATAGAGCCCCACAAGATTCTTAAGTTTTCTTCTTTTTTTTAAATTCTTTTATCTGATTTTTCTTCATATATATTAGTGCCAAGTGCTTTATCTTCAAGTTCAGAAATACTGCCTTCCACTTGACCAACTCTGCTCCTCTGGCTTCCTATGGAATTGTCTAATTCTGTAATTTTATTGCTAATCTGCCTTTCTGATTGCTGTGTGTCTATGGATTTTTCCAGCTTATTAAATTTTTCATTATGTTTCTGAATATCCTTTTTAATTTCTTCAACTGGTTTAGCTTTGAGTTCCTTGGCTTGTTCTGCATATTGCCTGATCTCCTTCCTGATATCTTGAAGTGTTCTGTATATTAATCTTCTGTATTCTGCCTCCGGTAATTCCAGGAAGGCACTTTCATCTGGAAAATTTCCTGATTCATTGTTTTGAGAGCTTGTTGAAATGATCATGGGCGGTTTTTTTATGTGATTTGATATTGACTTTTGTCTTCGAGCCA
This sequence comes from Loxodonta africana, assembly GCF_030014295.1. NCBI lineage: Eukaryota > Metazoa > Chordata > Mammalia > Proboscidea > Elephantidae > Loxodonta > Loxodonta africana. The sequence continues at coordinate 69,866,043 of NC_087356.1, forward strand.
TCTATAAGTTATTTTATTAGTTTATTTTATGTTTGCTTACTGTGTCGTAGCTTCTTGCTTTGCTTTATTTTTTATTGGTATACCCCAATGCATTGCTTGAGTGAGCTAGCTTGATTATTTTCACTTTTAAAGCTCTGATGTTCTGTCTCCAGATGGCTAGAGCTGTTATCAGGTATGTCAGTCTAGGAGTCCGTTCACTTTTCTTGTATGTATTCAGCTTAGGTGTCCAGGTAGCTGGTAATCAAGTGTGCAGTACGGACTCTGTCCTACAGTCTTAGAGGGGCAGGGGTGATTGGTGAAGGTACCGGTATCTGGTTGCAGCAGGGGTTCACGCTCTGAGTAAAGCTGGGGACTGAGCATCATTCCCCGTGTCTCTGAGGAAAGCGTGCCCCTCTTCCCTATAGCATACACGTGGGTGGGCTCTGCAGGCAGACTGTGGGCACCCAATGTTTTGGTTGTAAGGACTGGGAGGTACCAGTTATCCTTGGACCCCTGTCACGGGTGGCTGTGTGGCCTGTGTGGAGCCACCAGCCCTTAGGCCCCTGATGTGAGTAGGTGAGGACTCTGTTTAATAGGCAAAGTGGTGTCAAACATCAAATACCAATCTCTCCACTGCACAGCTGAAACAATTGTAGTCTGCCAACAGGGGCCTACTCTCCTAAAATAGGCCCACACAGGTCCATGAAGAGGGGAAAGGTACTGAAGTTCATGGACCATATATGCCTGGACAAGAGCTGCTTCTGTCCTGAGCTCCCCCAGTTAGTGGAGCTGGCACTTTATTTTTCCCCAGCTGAGAATTTATTCCATCTCCAGGGTTGGAAGGATAGCTCTCAGTGCTCACCAGGGCCTATCTCAGGCCCAGGGAAATCAACAGTCCCTGAAGTTGGCTTGGGGGTGGGGTACATGGTAAAATATATGCAAGTACTCAGCCTTTGCCAAGAGTGCAGTTCTCCTCTCGTTCCAGACGTATGAGTAGGCTGTGTGGCTGGCTGCTTCTCACTGCGGAAACTGCAGCCAAAAGCTAGTATCAGCCCACCTCAGCCGCTCCTGGGAATGGAGCCTGAGGGCTCCCAGCAATTCAGGTGCAGTAAGTCCTCTCTGCTTCTGAACCATCTCTTCCTCCCCCTGCTGCATAATTCATTTTCTAACTTTTCCTTTGATGTTCAGGGCTTCTATGTTGTGATAAATATACACGTTTCACTTGTTTTTCCAGGTGTTTGTTGTAAGAGGTCTCACCAGAAGTGTCTCTTTATTCTGCCATCTTGGTCCCGCCTCTATGTTTTTCCTCCATTTTATTTTGATGGGTAGATTTGGTAGCTTCCTTTTGTTTACCTTGAAATTTATGTTTACTTTTCAAAGTTTAAACCAGTCTTTTATTTCCTAATATCACCTTAACTTTCTCACATATTGAAGTTCTGTGATTACACTGCTTATTCCCTCTTTTTAGATTTGACATTGTCATTGTTTACATATTGACGCCTCTGATTCCCTATTTTCAGTCTTTTAGCTTTGATTTTTATTGTGGATCCTCTGTCTGGGTTGATAAGTGGCTGATCTGTCCTGTGTTCTAGTCTTGGATTTTTTTCTGATGTTACTTCTCTAACTGGAGGGCTCCCTTTAATATGTCTTGTAATTTTGGCATGGTCTTTTCAAATTCTCTTAATTTCTGTTTATCTGGAAATTACTTAATGTAATCATTATATTTGAGAGACAATTTTACTGACTATATAATTCTTAGCTGGCATTTCTTTTTCCTCCAAGGCTTTCTATATGTCATCCCATTGCCTTCTTGCCTGCGTGGTTTCTACTGTGCAGTCAGAGTTTTGTCTTATTGCTTCTCCTTTGTAGGTGACTTTTTGTTTATCCCTAGCCACTCTCAAGATTCTTTCTTTTTCTTTGGTTTTAGAAAGTTTGGTGACTCTTTTGGGGTCTAAGCTGTATGGTGTTCGTTAAGCCTCTTGGATAGGTATTTTCTTGTCTTTCATGATATTAGGGATGTTTTCTGCCAGCAAATCTTCAACAATTCTCTCTGTGTTTTCTGTTACTCTCCCCTGTTCTGGTACTCAGATTACTCAGTGGTTTTTCCTCTTGATAGTATCCCACATAATCCTTAGGCTTTCTTCACTTTTTTTTTTTTTTATATTTTTCCTCAGACAAATTGGTGTCAAGGGATTTATCTTAAATCTCACTAATTCTGTCTTCCCTTGTCTATATTCTGTTCTTACAACCTTCTACGGAATTGTCTAATTCTAAAATTTGATTGTTACTCTTTTGAATTTCTATTTTGTGTTTCTGTATGGTTTCTAGCAGCGTGATTATTCTGTCGTTTTTTTCTTGTATTGTTTTCCTGAATCCTTCTATTGATGAACAAAGAATAAAGAAGATCGAAGAAGAATCGATGCCTTTGAATTATGGTGTTGGCCAAGAACATTTAATATACCAGAAACTGCCAGAAGAATGAATAAATCTGTCCTGGAAGAAGTACAGCCACAATGCTCCTTAGACGCGGTGATGGCAAGACTTTGCGTACTTTCAACATGTTATCAGGAGGGATGAGTCCCTGGAGAAGGACATCCTGCTTGGTGGAATAGAGTGTCAGAGAAAAAGAGGAAGACCCTTGGTGAAATGAATTGACACAGTGGCTGCAACAGTGGACTCAAGCATAACAAAGATTGTGAGAATGGCACAGGACCAGTCAGTGTTCTGTTCTGTTGTACATAGGGTCTCTGTGAGTGGGAACAGACTCGAGGGCACCTAACAATGACAACACAAAATTTCTCTCTCATACTGGAGTTTTCCACAAGTCAACCCAAACTACATTTTAATTCCCAAAATAATATAGCAATATACCTTGGATTCTCCAGGAGAATCCTAAATTCAAATATTCTGTTGCTACCTTAGCCCATGATTCACACATTATGTTTAAAGCAGGACTCTGCTGACTCTAGGTCTGAAGGCAGATTTGTTTGTTATTCTGGCAGTCTATTGTATATTTAATATTCTTCGCCAACAGCATAATTCAAAGGCATCAATTCTTCTTTGCTCTTCCTTATTCATTATCCAGCTTTGGAATGCATATGAGGCTCTGAAAAATACCATGCCTTGGTGCAGGCACACCTTAGTCCTCTACCCGACCCCTTTGCTTTTTAACACTTTAAAGAGGTCTTTTGTAGCAAATTTGCCAAGGGAATAAGTCATCTGATTTCTTAATTGCTGCTTCCCTGGGCATTCATTGTGGATCCAAAGTGAAATCAAATCCTTGACAAATTTAGTATTTTCTCTGTTTATCATGATGCTGTTTGTTGGTCCAGTTGTGAGGATTTTTGTCTTCCTTATATTGAGGTGCAATCTGTACTGAAGGCTGTAGTCTTTGATCTTCATCAGTAAGTGCTTCAAATCCTCTTTACAAACCACTGTAAATCCCAAGAATGATGAAAAGAAAAACCACACTTAAGCATATCAGAGGGGAGCTACTAAAAAAGTAAAGGCAAAGAGAAAATTATAAATGTGGTAAAGAAATGGCTATTATTTTTAAAGGAACAACAATTTGATATCTTTTTCTTAAAAGATAAAAGTCAGAACAAAATGAGAAAAAGTAAAAAAAAAAAATTTTTGTATTTTAAATGGTTTACAGAGCAAATTAGATTCTCATTAAACATTTAATATACATCTTGTTTGGTGGTATTGGTTGCCAACCCCACAACATGTCAACCCTCTCCCCTTCTTGAACTTGGGTTCCCCATTACCAGCTTTTTTGTTCCCTCCTGCCTTCTTGTCTATGCCCCTGGGCTGTGTGCCCATTTAGTCTTGTTTTGTTTTACAGGCCTGTCTAATCTTTGGCTGAAGAGTGAACCTCAGGAGTGACTTCGTTACTGAGCTATAAGGGTGTCTGGTGGTCAGACTCTCAGAGTTTCTCCAGTCTCTGTCAGACCAGTAAGTTTAGTCATTTTTGTGTGTGTGTGTGTGTGTGAGTTAGAATTGTGTGCTGCATTTTTCTCCAGCTCTGATTGGGGCCCCCTATTGTGATTGCTGTCAGAGCAGTCAGTGGGAAAACATTTTTGAAGTACTACACAAAATAATAATCAACCTAAAATTTTATGCAAACTGTCAATATACTTAAAAAGTGATTTTTGGAAAATAAAAATATTTCTACATGAATAAAAAAGTAATAATTGCCTCTATTAGGCACGAACTTCAAGAAATATTAAAGGACGTCTTCTCACTTTCTCACACAAAGAAAATAAACAGAATGGAAATTTCTGTCTACACAATATAAAAAAGAATAGCAAATTTACAGGGACATATAAAAGGCATTTTTATCAACTTAAAAGTTCTTTGAAAGGTTAATACTATTGAATAATAATAACAATGTATTATAAATATTGTAACTTAAGTAGAAGTAAAATGGTAAACAACTGTAGTACAGATCAAGGGAGGAGATAAGTGGAAGTATACTATAAATTTCCTACATTATACATGACATGGTGTGATATTACTTGAAAATAGACTATAATAAACTAAAGTTGTAAAACCTTTATCAGTCATCAAAAATAAAAACAAAGGCATAACTGATAAGTCAATGTTTTTAATGTTGTTGTTAGATGCCGTCAAGCTGATCTCAACTCCTATCAATCCCATGTGGCAGAATAAAACAGCCCCAAAGGTTTTCTTGACTGTAATCTTTACAGAAGCATATCACCAGATCTTTCTCTTGTGAAGCTGCTGGATGAGTTTAGCAGTTCAGAAGCAGATCCTTTAACCATTTTCGTCTCCAGGTCACCAGGACTCTTTGATAAGCCAATAAAACCAAAACCAAACTCTTTGCAATGGAGTCAATTCTGACTCGTAGCAACCCTATAAGACAGAGTAGAACTGTCCCACAGGGTTTTGAAGGCATGGCTGGTGGATTCAAACTGCCAACCTTTTGATTAGAAGCCGAGTTTGTAACCTCTGCACCACTGTGCTCCTAACAAGCCAATAGGAAAGAGAAAACAGAATACAAAAAAAAACAAAGATTTTTGTTACCAATAGAAAACAAGTAGCAATATGGTAAGTTTAAATGTAATCGTATCAAAATTACTTTAAATATAATCTGAAAACTCCAATTCAAAAGCAGAGAATGTCGGGGATAAAAAAAAATAGAAGTACATGTGTTCTAAAAAAATAAAATAACCAACCAGAAACCACACACACACACACACACGCACACACACAGACATTTTAAATGTAAAGTTACTGAGGTTAAAAAGTAAAAATGATGGAAAAAAAGACAATGTAAAAACAAAGCTAAAATAGCTATATCAATATCAGTGAAACTAGATATCAGAAAAAGAAATCTACCAAGGGCAAAGAAGAATATTTTTCAATGGCAAATGGTCAACTCATCAGTAATACATGAAAACACAAATGCACATGCACCTGATAAGAGGGTTTCATAATGGATACGTCTGTGTCAGGGAGGTCTTGGTCTTCAGATAGGTGGGACTGCCATACTTTGAACACCAGTTTGCTGCTTTGCAGTCAGGAAATTGTCTCCTAGCAGAGAGCAAACATGGTTGTGAGGCTTAGGTGATGAGTTTTTCTCTACTCAGTAATCATAGTTTTGTAATACTCGTCCATGGCCTACAAACACTTATATATTTTGTCCAGTTTTTTAAAAATTGTTTTCAGTCTAAAATGATGTCATCTATGAGATCTAGAGTACCAATATAATGATAGTGATTGGCTAATAAAAAAAAAAAAACTCTCAAATTTCCTCAATATGCTGTAACACATTTTTTTTTTTTTTTTCCGTCTTAATTTCCTCTTTCAATTTGCTCAGCTGATAGTGAGCCCAGCCCTCAAAATCTTTGTCTCTCAACTTGCAGTTGTTTGTTTGGATGGTTCAAGCGTCCTCCTGTATTTTTGTCAGAATCCCAACCTGTCATCTCAGGAGAAGATAGCCTGTGTTTTCCACGGCAATGATCCTCATGCTCATTTCCCTGTTCTACAGTCTGAGGACAAAAATGCCCCAGTGTCCAAGACCGTGTAGCAAACAGCCCAATTAAATGTGGCTGTAATTTATGTCTGCTTTCCTGAGTCACTGATTACTTTCAAGACAAATGTTTTATTAGAAATTTTTAAATGTGTGTGTAGAAAACTTTTGGTTGACCGTTAAGCCTATGCCAGCTGCCCAGTGCTTTATCAGACCCCTACTTTCCGGGAGACCCCTGATAATTCAGTTCCTCTGACCTACTCTTTGCTCATCCATTCGTCCTGGGCAAGCTTCTCTGACGTATGTCCTGGAGTCAGTTCTCAATGTTAAAACAAAAACATAAAAAAACAGTCTGCACATTGACATTTTTTTTTTTTTATAACTTTTATTAAGCTTCAAGTGAACGTTTACAAATCCAATCAGTCTGTCACATATAAGTTTACATACATCTCACTCCCTACTCCCACTTGCTCTCCCCCTCTTGAGTCAGCCCTTTCAGTCTCTCCTTTCTTGACAATTTTGCAGGCTTCCCTCTCTCTCTATCCTCCCATCCCCCCTCCAAACAAGAGTTGCCAACACAATCTCAAGTGTCCACCTGATATAATGAGCTCACTCTTCATCAGAGTCTCTCTCCCACCCGCTGACCAGTCCCTTTCATGTCTGATGAGTTGTCTTCGGGGATGGTTCCTGTCCTGTGCCAACAGAAGGTCTGGGGAGCATGGCCGCCGGGATTCCTCTAGTCTCAGTCAGACCATTAAGTTTGGTCTTTTCATGAGAATTTGGGGTCTGTATCCCACTGATCTCCTGCTCCCTCAGGGGTCCTCTGCTGTGCTCCCTGTCAGGGCAGTCATCGATTGTGGCAGGGCACCAACTAGTTCTTCTGGTCTCAGGATGATGTAGGTCTCTGGTTCATGTGGCCCTTTCTGTCTCTTGGGTTCTTAGTTGTCGTGTGGCCTTGGTGTTCTTCATTTCCCTTTGCTCCAGGTGGGTTGAGACCAATTGATGCATCTTAGATGGCTGCTTGTTAGCATTTAAGACCCCAGACGCCACATTTCAAAGTAGGATGCAGAATGATTTCATAATAGAATTATTTTGCCAATTGACTTAGAAGTCCCCGCAAACCATGTTCCCCAGACCCCCGCGCTTGCTCCGCTGATCTTTGAAGCATTCATTTTATCCCGGAAACTTCTTTGCTTTTGGTCCAGTCCAATTGAGCTGACCTTCCATGTATTGAGTGTTGTCTTTCCCTTCACCTAAAGCAGTTCTTATCTACTGATTAATCAATAAAAAACCCTCTCCCCTCCTCCCTCCCTTCCCCCCTCGTAACCACAGAAGTATGTGTTCTTAGTTTTTACTATTTCTCAAGATTTTATAATAGTGGTCTTATACAATATTTGTCCTTTTGCCTCTGACTAATGTAGCTCAGCATAATGCCTTCCAGGTTTCTCCATGTTATGAAATGTTTCAGAGATTCGTCACTGTTCTTTATCGATGCGTAGTATTGCATTGTGTGAATATACCACAATTTATTTACCCATTCATCCGTTGATGGACACCTTGGTTGCTTCCAACTTTTTGCTATTGTAAACAGAGCTGCAATAAACATGGGTGCGCATATATCTGTTTGTATGAAGGCTCTTGTATCTCTAGGGTATATTCCGAGGAGTGGGATTTCTGGGTTGTATGGTAGTTCTATTTCTAACTGTTTAAGATAACGCCAGATAGATTTCCAAAGTGGTTGTACCATTTTACATTCCCACCAGCAGTGTATGAGAGTTCCAATCTCTCCGCAGCCTCTCCAACATTTATTATTTTGTGTTTTTTGGATTAATGCCATCCTTGCTGGTGTGAGATGAAATCTCATCGTAGTTTTAATTTGCATTTCTCTAATGGCTAATGATCGAGAGCATTTTCTCATGTATCTGTTGGCTGCCTGAATATCTTCTTTAGTGAAATGTGTGTTCATATCCTTTGCCCACTTCTTGATTGGGTTGTTTTTCTTTTTGTGGTTGAGTTTTGACAGAATCATGTAGATTTTAGAGATCAGGCGCTGGTCTGAGATGTCATAGCTGAAAATTCTTTCCCAATCTGTAGGTGGTCTTTTTACTCTTTTGGAGAAGTCTTTAGATGAGCATAGGTGTTTGATTTTTAGGAGCTCCCAGTTATCGGGTTTCTCTTCATCATTTTTGGTAATGTTTTGTATTCTGTTTATACCTTGTATTAGGGCTCCTAGGGTTGTCCCAATTTTTTCTTCCATGATCTTTATCGTTTTAGTCTTTATGTTTAGGTCTTTGATCCACTTGGAGTTAGTTTTTGTGCATGGTGTGAGGTATGGGTCCTGTTTCATTTTTTTGCAAATGGATATCCAGTTATGCCAGCACCATTTTTTAAAAAGGCTATCCTTTCCCCAATTAATTGACACTGGTCCTTTGTCAAATATCAGCTGCTTATACGTGGATGGATCTATGTCTGGGTTCTCAATTCTGTTCCATTGGTCTATGTGCCTGTTGTTGTACCAGTACCAGGCTGTTTTGACTACTGTGGCTGTATCATAGGTTCTGAAGTCAGGTAAAGTGAGGCCTCCCACTTTCTTCTTCTTTTTCAGTAGTGCTTTGCTTATCCGGGGCTTCTTTCCCTTCCGTATGAAATTGGTGATTTGTTTCTCTATCCCCTTAAAATATGACATTGGAATTTGGATCGGAAGTGCGTTAAATGTATAGATGGCTTTTGGTAGAATAGACATTTTTACTATGTTAAGTCTTCCTATCCATGAGCAGGGTATGTTTTTCCACTTAAGTATGTCCTTTTGAATTTCTTGTAGTAGAGCTTTGTAGTTTTCTTTGTATAGGTCTTTTACATCCTTGGTAAGATTTATTCCTAAGTATCTTATCTTCTTGGGGGCTACTGTGAATGGTATTGATTTGGTTATTTCCTCTTCGGTGTTCTTTTTGTTGATGTAGAGGAATCCAAGTGATTTTTGTATGTTTATTTTATAACCTGAGACTCTGCCAAACTCTTCTATTAGTTTCAGTAGTTTTCTGGAGGATTCCTTAGGGTTTTCTGTGTATATAATCATGTCATCTGCAAATAATGATAGCTTTACTCCCTCCTTGCCAATCCGGATACCTTTTATTTCTTTGTCTAGCCTAATTGCCCTGGCTAGGACTTCCAGCACGATGTTGAATAAGAGCGGTGATAAAGGATATCCTTGTCTGGTTGCCGTTCTCAAGGGAAATGCTTTCAGGTTCTCTCCATTTAGAGTGATATTGGCTGTTGGCTTTGCATAGATGCCCTTTATTGTGTTGAGGAATTTTCCTTCAATTCCTATTTTGGTAAGAGTTTTTATCATAAATGGGTGTTGGACTTTGTCAAATGCCTTTTCTGCATCAATTGATAAGATCATGTGGTTTTTGTCTTTTGTTTTATTTATGTGATGGATTACATTAATGGTTTTTCTAATATTAAACCAGCCTTGCATACCTGGTATAAATCCCACTTGATTAGGGTGAATTATTTTTTTGATGTGTTGTTGGATTCTATTGGCTAGGATTTTGTTGAGGATTTTTGCATCAATGTTCATAAGGGACATAGGTCTATAATTTTCTTTTTTTGTAATGTCTTTACCTGGTTTTGGTATCAGGGAGATGGTGGCTTCATAGAATGAGTTGGGTAGTATTCCGTCATTTTCTATGCTTTGGAATACCTTCAGAAGTAGTGGTGTTAACTCTTCTCTGAAAGTTTGGTAGAACTCTGCAGTGAAGCCGTCCGGGCCAGGGCTTTTTTTTGTTGGGAGTTTTTTGATTACCGTTTCAATCTCTTTTTTTGTTATGGGTCTATTTAGTTGTTCTACTTATGAATGTGTTAGTTTAGGTAGGTAGTGTTTTTCCAGGAATTCATCCATTTCTTCTAGGTTTTCAAATTTGTTAGAGTACAATTTTTCATAATAATCTGAAATGATTCTTTTAATTTCATTTGGTTCTGTTGTGATGTGGTCCTTCTCGTTTCTTATTCGGGTTATTTGTTTCCTTTCCTGTTTTTCTTTAGTCAGTCTAGCCAATGGTTTATCAATTTTGTTAAGTTTTTCAAGGAACCAGCTTTTGGCTTTGTTAATTCTTTCAATTGTTTTTCTGTTCTCTAATTCATTTAGTTCAGCTCTAATTTTTATTATTTGTTTTCTTCTGGAGCCTGATGGATTCTTTTGTTGCTCACTTTCTATTTGTTCAAGTTGTAGGGACAGTTCTCTGATTTTGGCTCTTTCTTCTTTTTGTATGTGTGCATTTATCAATATAAATTGGCCTCTGAGCACTGCTTTTGCTGTGTCCCAGAGGTTTTGATAGGAAGTATTTTCATTCTCGTTGCTTTCTAAGAATTTCCTTATTCCCTCCTTGATGTCTTCTATAACCCAGTCTTTTTTCAGGAGGGTATTGTTCATTTTCCAAGTATTTGATTTCTTTTCCCTAGTTTTTCTGTTATTGATCTCTAGTTTTATTGCCTTGTGGTCTGAGAAGATGCTTTGTAATATTTCGATGTTTTGGACTCTGCAAAGGTTTGTTTTATGACCTAATATGTGGTCTATTCTAGAGAATGTTCCATGTGCGCTAGAAAAAAAAGTATATTTTGCAGCAGTTGGGTGGAGAGTTCTGTATAAGTCAATGAGGTCAAGTTGGTTGATTGTTGTAATTAGATCTTCCGTGTCTCTATTGAGCTTCTTACTGGATGTCCTGTCCTTCTCCGAAAGTGGTGTGTTGAAGTCTCCTACTATAATTGTGGAGGTATCTATCTCACTTTTCAATTCTGTTAAAATTTGATTTATGTATCTTGCAGCCCTGTCATTGGGTGCATATATATTTAATATGGTTATGTCTTCCTGATCAATTGTCCCTTTTATCATTATACAGTGTCCTTCTTTATCCTTTGTGGTGGATTTAAGTCTAAAGTCTATTTTGTCAGAAATTAATATTGCTACTCCTGTTCTTTTTTGCTTATTGTTTGCTTGATATACTTTTTTCCATCCTTTGAGTTTTAGTTTGTTTGTGTCTCTAAGTCTAAGGTGTGTCTCTTGTAGGCAGCATATAGATGGATCGTGTTTCTTTATCCAGTCTGTGACTCTCTGTCTCTTCATTGGTGCATTTAGTCCATTTACATTCAGGGTAATTATAGATAAATAAGTTTTTAGTGCTGTCATTTTGATGCCTTTTTATGTGTGTTGTTGACAATTTCATTTTTCCACATACTTTTTTGTGCTGAGGCGTTTTTCTTAGTAAATTGTGAGATCCTCATTTTCATAGTGTTTGACTTTATGTTAGTTGAGTCGTTACATTTTTCTTGGCTTTTATCTTGAGTTATAGAGTTGTTATACCTTTTTGTGGTTACCTTATTATTGACCCCTATTTTTCTAAGTAAAAACCTAACTTGTATTGTTCTATATCGCCTTGTATCACTCTCCATGTGGCAGTTCTATGCCACCTGTATTTAGTCCCTCTTTTTGATTATTGTGATCTTTTACCTATTGACTTCCATGATTCCCTGTTATGTGTATTTTTTTTTTTAATTAATCTTAATTTGTTTGTTTTTGTGATTTCCCTATTTGAGTTGATATCTGGACGTTCTGTTTTGTGACCTTGTGTTGTGCTGATATCTGATATTATTGGTTCTCTGACCAAACAATATCCTTTAGTATTTCTTGTAGCTTTGGTTTGGTTTTTGTAAATTCTCTAAACTTGTGTTTGTCTGTAAATATCTTAATTTCGCCTTCATATTTCAGAGAGAGTTTTGCTGGATATATGATCCTTGGCTGGCAGTTTTTCTCCTTCAGTGTTCTGTATATGTCGTCCCATTCCCTTCTTGCCTGCATGGTTTCTGCTGAGTAGTCTGAACTTATTCTTATTGATTCTCCCTTGAAGGAAACCTTTCTTTTCTCCCTGGCTGCTTTTAAAATTTTCTGTTTATCTTTGGTTTTGGTGAGTTTGATGACAATATGTCTTGGTGTTTTTCTTTTTGGATCAATCTTAAATGGGGTTCGATGAGCATCTTGGATAGATATCCTTTCGTCTTTCATGATGTCAGGGAAGTTTTCTGTCAGGAGTTCTTCAACTATTTTCTCTGTGTTTTCTGTCTCCCCTCCCTGTTCTGGGACTCCAATCACCCGCAGGTTATCCTTCTTGATAGAGTCCCACATAATTCTTAGGGTTTCTTCATTTTTTTAATTCTTTTATCTGATTTTTTTTCAGCTATGTTGGTGTTGATTCCCTGGTCCTCCAGATGTCCCAGTCTGCATTCTAATTGCTCGAGTCTGCTCCTCTGACTTCCTATTGCATTGTCTAATTCTGTAATTTTATTGTTAATCTTTTGGATTTCTACATGTTGTCTCTTTATGGATTCTTGCAACTTATTAATTTTTCCACTATGTTCTTGAATAATCTTTTTGAGTTCTTCAACAGTTTTATCAGTGTGTTCCTTGGATTTTTCTGCAGTTATCCTAATTTCATTTGTGATATCTTTAAGCATTCTGTAAATTAGTTTTTTATATTCTGTATCTGATAATTCCAGGATTTTATCTTCATTTGGGAAAGATTTTGATTCTTTTGTTTGGGGGGTTGGAGAAGCTGTCACGGTCTGCTTCTTTAAGTGGTTTGATATGGATTGTTGTCTCCGAGCCATCACTGGGAAACTAGTTTTTCCAGAAAATCCGCTAAAAAAAAAAAGGCAGTCAGATCCCTATCAGAGTTCTCCCTCTGGCTCAGGCTATTCGGATGTTAATGAAGCCGCCTGGGGAGGGTGGGGGAGGGAACAGAGAGATAGGAGAGTAGCACCTCAGAGTATAGCCAGAGTTGCTTGTCTTGCTTGGAATGACTATTATATGTGAGATTCCCGCGGGCGTGTCACCTATGTGTGCTGGCTGTGTGGAGATTGCCCCCGGGGGGTCTGGCCCGCTGGAGTCACGGTCAGTTCCTCCGCTTCCAGCCCCACGCCCAGCGTCAACGCTCCCCTACTGGGACGGTGCACTCTCGACTCCAAAATCAGTCGCTGCGTCCCGGGGACTTCTCGTCCCTCCAGCCGCGTGGCCGTGCCGCCCCCCCGAACCAGTTAGGCCTCCTCCCGGGGTTAGTTCAGATGGGTGGAGCAGCTCCCCGTGCTTGTGCCATGACCGAGTGCCCTGGACGGGACGCTGTTCTCCCCGCTCCAATACCAGTCGCTGCCTCCCGGGGACTTCTCCTATCGGCTGCGTCCCACGCCGCCCGCGGGACCCGGCTGGGCCCCTTCCCGGGGTTAGTTCAGGGAGGTGGAGCAGCTCTCCGTGTTTATGCCGTACCTGCGTCCAGTCCAAATCCCGGCGGGATGGTTCCCTGGCTGGGACGCTGCTCTTCCTGCTCCAAGACCAGTCGCTGCCTCCCGGGGACTTCTCCTACCGGCTGCGTCCCACACTGCCCGCAGAACCGGCTGGTCCCCCTCCCGGGGTTAGTTCAGGGGGGTGGAGCAGCTCTCTGTGCTTGTGCCGTACCTGACTGGTACGCTGGCTCCAGGCTCTGGAAACAATCGCTGCTTCCTGGTATTAGTTCGTTCTCCATCTCTAAATCTGTGTTTGTTGTTCAGGGTTTGTAGATTGTTAAGTATGTGATGGATTCACTTGTTTTTCTGTGTCTTTGTTGTAAGAGGGATCCGAGGTAGCATCTGCCTAGTCCGCCATCTTGGCTCCGCCTCCCCTGCACATTCACATTTATAAAACAAAGATCATTAACAGGACACTGAAGCTTGTCATGAATGATCTGTGGGATTATCAGATCTTTTTGCTTTCTTATAATTTCTGTATCTTTAAGTTTCATGAATTAGTTTTACAATCTTAAACAGACAAAAGTTCCAATTTAATCACGAGATAAATTTTAGAGAAAATATAATTATTTTCTATTTTTTAAAAAGTATAAAAAAGGAAAAAAAATTACCCTTTTTTCCACCACTACAAAAAAACTTTTAAATATCCTTTCAGTTTAATGTTAATTGTTCCATAATAAGTGAGTTCAATTAATTGTGAATCTTATATTTCCCTTAATATGATTTTAAATGTATGTATATTTTCTATATCCTGATACGTTATTTCAATTTTTTAATCAATTTTTTACATAATTAATGTCCTTGTGGATTTCTGTTGAATAGACAAATATGACTATAACATCATTACTACTGTAATTCTGACTTGCCTACCAAATGACTTAGCAAGCCAAGTACTATGTATTTATTCCGATTTATGCCAAACTTTCTTGATCCATTTCTAGTTGCCACAACACTGCCCCCCTTCCATTCCTGTCATTGTTGTGTCCAGACTTTTGGATGTGGCAGTCAGCTCTGTACAGATGACAGCCTTGGAAACCCTATGGGGGCACTTCTACTCTGTCCTATAGGGTGGCTAGCAGCCTGAATCCACTCAACAACAATGGCTTTTTTGATTTTTTTTTTTTGAACTCTTTTTGTGTGTCTTCAAGAGATTGAAGTAAAACAAACTGCTGGAAACCATGGAGAGACATATTTTGTTTCACAAGAAGTAAGAACATTCTAGCAGTCAGACGTAACCAGGAATGAAATCAGCTGCCTTAGTATGCAGCCAAGTACTCACAATTAGTGCTGTTTAAGCATAGCCTGCATAACCACTTAACACTTGTATTGTTCAAGGACAAAAACACTGCAGAAAACACTGGATATGTCATCTTTATTACCTCTTTCAAGTCTAGCATTTCATGATTTTATAAATTTAATTGGACTGTTATATACACAGTGATTAACTGCTAGGCTGCTAACCAAAGTGTGGGCAATTCAAATCCATCATCTGCTTCTTGGAAACTCTATAGGGCAGTTCTACTCTGTACTGTAGGATCGCTATGAGTAGGAATCAACTCGACGGCAATAGGCTATTGTTACGCAGTCTTGCATTCAAATCTCTGCTCAACCACATACTTGCTGTGTGACCTTGGGCAAACAATTTTTAATCTCCAAGCCTCTAAAAAAAACAGATGTTAATATTTATCTCTTGGTAGTGGTGTGAAACACACTTAAAATAACACCTGGGAAGTGTTTAGTACTGTTATTGGCTGTTGACCAGAACTTAATAAAACTTAATAAATGTTGTGTTGTTGTTTTTGTCACAGCTTATTGAGTTTCTGGAAACCCTGGTGATATAGTGTTTAAGTGCTACGGCTGCTAACCAAGAGGTCACCAGTTCAAATCTGCCAGACACTCCTTGGAAACTCTATGGGGCAGTTCTACTCTGTCCTATAGGGTCGCTATGAGTCGGAATCAACTCGAGGGCAGTGGGTTTGGTGTGGTTTTTTTTATTGAGTTTCTCTCTAAAATGTCTTTCATTTGCTCAGCATGTTCATTCCCATAATGATGGCCATAATTTCCTTCCTTAGCTTCACTTTCTTTTTGGTCTTTTTTTGTTAACACACATAGTAATACAGAGATTCACGATGATTTTACTGATATTAAACTCTTAAAAGTCATCAATATTCTCCATGGTCTATAAATGAAGTTCAGACTGATTTCTAGGTCATTTGAAGTTTTATATCATCTAACAAAAATTATTTTTGTTATAATTTCTTTAAAAAGTTTTACTATATAAATATAAATAAATCCTCTGAAACATACAATTTTTATAAAGTTATTTCAAGTTATCACCCATCATGTGAAAAAAAAAAGCTTTTCACTGGATGTGTTCGTTCAATGCCAGGAATAATACAATAAAAATTACTCAAACATGGATTTCAAGTGATTAAAAATTATTTATTTTACAGATCTTTTTTTTCCAGATGAGTTTGTTTGTACACTTATTGGTAAACAAGGGATAATACATTAAGTATTAAGATCAAAGGACACAGACCACACAGATCATTCTATGTATTATGATAGGTAAATCTTATCTAACAAAGTGCCAAATTCCATGTATATAAATTATAATCTCGCCACACGAAGGCCTTTGAAGATGTTTAAAAATGATTAGAGGCAATATGGGTTACTACTGGTGACCTCTGAGACTTCCTACAATTGATGCTGCCCTGCATGTGACAGCCCTGCACATGACACTATGTATCTAGTGTATCCTTAGACCTTTCTTCCAAAAAATCAAGTGATGGCACTAATCTCACTGTTTATGAATATATGTTGCTGTCTCTGAACTCCCTCCTTACTGGATCTTCTTCAAGAATTCTAAATATTTGCTACTGCAAAATGATCTTTTCTCAGTGATTTTATTTAGAGCAACTTTGACATCCTTATTCCTCAGGCTATAGATCATAGGGTTCAGCATTGGCACAATAATGGAGTAAAACACAGAAGACACTTTCCCTTTGTCCATGCAGCCGATTTTTGATGGCTGCAGGTACATGAATGCTACAGAACTATAGAAGATTGTAAGAGCCAAAATGTGGGAGCTGCATGTGCTGATGGCTTTGGACCTGCCTTCAGTGGAGAGGATTCTCAGGATACTGGCAATGAGGGAGACATAGGAGCCAAGGATGGTCAAGGTTGGTGCTACAACATTAAATGCACTGAAGCTCAAAATTACCGCTTCATTGGTATAAGTGCTGGAACATGAGAGCTCCAGTAGTGGAAAAATATCACAGAAATAATGGTTGATTATATTATCCTTGCAGAAAACCACCCTTAGCATGCAAACTGTGTGAGCTGTGGCGCCAATCGAGCCCATTATATATACCTCAACTACCAACCAGGAGCAGACCTAATCAGACATGGTGACATTGTAAAGCAATGGCTTACATATGGCAACATAGCGATCATATGCCATCACAGCCAACATATGACGTTCTGATATAACAAAAAAAGCAAAGAAGTAGAGCTGAGTCATGCATTCAGGATAGGAGATGGTGTTCTTCTCTGTCACAAAGTTCACCAGCATTTTGGGGGGTAATGACAGTGGGATAGCAAAGATCAATGAAGGACAAACTGCTGAGGAAATAGTACATGGGGGTGTGCAGGTGAGAACTGACCCCAATCAATGTGATCATGCCCAGGTTCCCCACCACTGTGACCACATAGGTTCCTAGGAAGAAAAGAAAGAGGGGCAGCTGTAGTTCTGGCTTTTCAGTTAACCCAGCAAAGATAAAACTCAGTCACTGTGGAGTGATTTCTTGCTGCCATTTCCCTCTGGGAATTTTATGAAGGAAGAGAAGAAGAAATTAGACATAGGTGGTTATTTATGCAGTGAGAAATAGATGCAAGTCTTGTCATTCAGGTATCTCCAATTCTCCCTCCCTGTACCTGCTCTACATTGGAAGTTAAAGACTCTGTTGTCCCAGTTTATAGATCATGCAAATAAACATCAGATGAAATTAATTCTTTTTTGTTTCTGTTTTATGTGTTGGTCTTAGTCCTGACCAGTCTCTGAACATCCAAAGAACTGTTCTGGTAACTTAGAATATTGAGTGTTCTGAGCCCTGGTGGTAAAATAGTTAAGTACTTTTCTGCTAAATGGAAGGCTTGCAGTTGAAACCCACTCAGTGGCTCTGTAGAAGAAAGACCTGACAATCTGCTTTTGTAAAGACTAAAGCCTAGAAGGCTCTCTGGGATACTTCTGCTCTATCACGTGGAACTGATATGAGTTTAAAATCGACTCAATGGTACCTAACAACGAAGACAACAACAAAGCACTTTCATGCCTTATTTGCATTCTTCTCAACTCTTCTGCAAAACATATACTACCACATTGGAACCTTGCTAATGATAAACATATCTGAAATCAGGATATGCTGAAATATGAAAAAAGATAGTTTTCTGTCTTTGAATGCATTACAGGAAAAAAAGAGTAACCATTTGACAGGTAGCTTTAGAAAATTCCTATATTGTTGTAAGGAGAGTAAGACTTCATGAAGATTAAAAGCTTCTACAAGACATGGGATTCAGATACTCACCTTTTGTCTGTGTGGAATGCTTAGCCAGAGTGCTCTGTATACTTTAGACCAAGTCCCCTCTGAAGAAAAAGCTCTTAGTAATGTCGGTGGTGGCATTGAGACTAGAGGCCCCTTGGTTCTCTTTTACTGAGGGCCCAGAATGCAGATCTCAGTTTCTGAGATGCTCATGTCAATATTATGAATCAAATGTCAGGATTCCCTAGTGTAGTTCCCTTGTAGTGCCACCTGAGACAGTTGCCAGAGTGGCATGTTTTTTTCTAGTGTTTGGATATACAAGAGGTCTCATCAAACACATACAGACAGAAGGTCCCTCAAGATTTCTGTCCACTGGAGATGAGTTATTGGAACAAAGGAGGAATTAAAATTTTCGTTTCCTTCTTATGATGCTCTCATTAGCGTCCTTGTGTATGTAATATTCTCATTCATTAGGTTATTGACCAGAAATTACGGTCTGGCAGACATTGTTCTAAAAGGTCCTCATGACAACAGCTTCCAAAATGAATATAGTTTCTGAAATATTTGAAGCCATAATTTTAATCTTTTGCAATTTATTTAAGGTTTAGAGAAATAGTTCATTGTACTTGCTACTGTTGCTCTTTGTAGTTGTGAAGAATATTTTATTGAACACTTACTATGTGCCACACACAACTGTAAATTTGTTACATTTGTTAGCTCATTTAAGCTTCTCCCAGCCCAAAGTGGAAGATAATAATAGATTGAATCAAGTAGCAATTTCATGTGACTTAACTTAGTATATTACGCCATTAAAAAAAATAATGGAGCTGAGGCACAGAGAGGTAATTTGCCTACACTTAACACTTACCCAGATATTAATTTGTACCTTATTTGTGCATAAAATGATTACATCTAGTATGCTATACATTTAAATCATTCATTCATTTATTCATTTAACCATGTGCAAAACACCATGTTGTGTTAGGATATACCCTTACAAATACAAAACTGTATTTTTAAACAAATTTGTCTAAATTGAACTTAATACATATTTTATAAACACTTGGATAGCACTTACCCTGATGGTACGGTGGTGAAAGATATCACCTGCTAACCAATAATGTGGTGGTTCAAAACCACCACTTTCCAAGATAGAAAGATGTGGCAGCTTGCTTTTATAGGGATTTTTAGCCATAGAAACCTATAGGGTTACTCTGAGTTGAAATTGACTCCACTGTAGTGGGTTGGGTTATTTTGGCTTTGTACATCAAATAATGTTTGAAGCACTCTAAGGCTTTAGTCCTCACGTGTTTATCTATATGCATTATCCTCTTTTATGAATGAAGATACTGAAGCACAGAAAGGTTGATCAACTTTTGAGCATGAAGACAGTATTGATAATTATGCAAATAAATTGGTCTCAACCCACTTGGAGCAAAAGAGAATGAAGAACACCAAAGACACAAGGTAAATATGAGCCCAAGAGACAGAAAAGGCCGCATAAACCAGAGATTCCATCAGCCTGAGACCCAAAGAACTAGGTGGTGCCCAGCTACCACCAACCATTGCCCTGACAGGCAACACAACAGAGAGTCCCTGATGGAGCAGTAGAACAGTGTGATACAGATCTTAAATTCTTGTAAAAAGACCAGGCTTAACAGTCTGACTGAGACCCGAGGGACCCTGATGGTCAAGTTCCCTGGACCCTTTGATAGCCCAAGAGTGGAACCATTCCTGAAAACAACTGTACAGACAGGGACTGGCCTGGACTATAAGATAGACAACGATACTGGTGAGGAGTGAACTTCATGGCTAAAGTAGACATACGAGACTATGTGCGCAACACCTGTCTGGTGGTGAGATGAGAAGGAAGAAAAGGACAGGAGCTGGTTGAATGGATAAGGGGAATAGAGGGTGGAGAGGAAGAATGTGCTGTCCCATTAAGGAGAGAGCAGCTGGGAGAACACGGTGGGGCGTGTATGGCTTTTTGTATGAGACTGACTGACTTGATTTGTAATCTTTCAAGTAAAGCACAGTTTAAAAATAAAGTAAGAAAAAAAATATTGTGCAAAGATGAGATTTACTAACCAAAATTGTACAGGGTCAGTGGAAAAGAGGAAGACCCTCAAGGAGGTGGATTGACACCATGGCTACAACAATGAGCTCAAGCATAACAATGATTGTAAGGATGGCTCAGGACCAGGCAGTGTTTCGTTCGGTTCTGCATAGGGTCGCTACGAGTTGGAACCGACTCGATGGCACCTAACAACAACAACAACATGTTACATGTGGTCCACTAAGCCGCATCTCCACAATCTGTAACTTCCTTCTGTAGCAAACACACCTGGAATATATGATATAAAAACTGGCAAGTGTAGGAGACAAGTAATGTTTGACTCACAAAACCCTTCACATGTTTTAGCAATTTGCATAGTCTTCTGACCCCCAACATTTTAGACATGAAGTCAAATTAAAGTAATAGACCTATCATAGCCTACTGCTGCTCTTCAAGCCAAAGGACTGGAATTAAAAAATAAATAAATAAGCCCATTGCCATCCAGTTGATTGGCAGTTCCAGAGTAGAACTGCCCCATAGGGTTTCTAAGGAGCAGCTGGTAGATTCAAACTGCCAACCTTTTTGGTTAGCAGCCAAATGATTAACCACTGTGCCACCTGGGGTCTCTGGAATATTCAGAGGATGCTAAATTTGTCAATCATTGAGGAAAACTATCTGAGTCTCTATCAGCCATAAGCATCACAGACTTTAATTCTTCCAGGTATAAGTCAAAATTCAGAAAACAAATATTTACACCAAGTCTAAATTATCAAAATCGTTTATCATTATACAGCAATGATGCCTTTATTTTGACTACTTTTCTATATCTTGAGAGGTCACTGTAAGTCAGTTCCATTTGTAGCCATCTACTATAATCTCTACATTTAGAACAAACAGCAGCATACCCATCCAGTGACACCAGATTCACTCTTGCTTGCTCTTGGACCCACTTGTTTCTTTGTTATGGATGGAAAGGGAATGTCTCTAATTCTCTGTTATTCCCTGTTTTAGTTGGGTAGATGCCCAGCTGGAGGAGGGAAGAGTTTGCTTTTCCAGCCAACTTTAGCCCGAAGGTTGACCTCTATCACCCTGTACACATTGATTATATAGGAAAGGTCTCTTTGTAAGAAGAAAGAAGAAAATACATTCCTGTCATGACATAAATAGTTTATACACTCAAGCTCTAAGTGTCTTTTACTTCTACCAAAAGGCTGTGCATAGGTGGTGGGCTCTTCAGTTATGTACTTCCCCTGCATTGTCTAGGGATTTTAAAAACACATTGACATTCATCATCCCGTTTCAATCAATCCCCGTAAAGATTTGGTGCAAATTATGATAGTTAAGATTATGTATTAACTTTGCTGGGCCATGATGCTCATGGTTTGGCAATTATGATATAGTTTGGCAGCTATGTAATGACATAATTACCTCCATAATGAGATCTGGGATAATGTAATCACCTCCATGATGAGATCTGTTATGAGACGCCAATCAGTTGAAAGGGAGTTTCTTTTGGGGTGCACCTGCATTCAATATGGGTGGACTTTCCAGGAAAGCTCCAGGGCTTTTCTTTGCTGTGGATACTACAGCTATCTCCTGTTCATCTGACCTCTGATTCTTGGAACTTGAGCTAGTTGCTTACCTGGCCATCTTGGTATTCTTCAGCCTTCGTAGTCTCTGAGCCAGAGTTCTGCCAGCTCACCTGCTAATCTTGAGTTCACCAGCCCCTGAAGCTACATGGGTAAGGAGAAGCCTACAGCCTGACCCAGGGTTTTGGAACTTACTAGCCTCTACAACCACATGAGCCATTTCTTTCTCTCCGTATATGTACATATATATGTTGTCAGCTGCTGTCAAGTCTGTTCTTACTTGTAGTGACACTATGTACAACAGAAAGAAAAACTGCCTGGTCCTGCACCATTCTCACAGTCATGGTTATGATTGAGCCCATTGTTGTAGCCACTGTGTCAATCCATCTAGCTGAGGGTCTTCCTCTTTTTCACTGACACTCTAATTTATCACGCATGATGTCCTTCTCCAGGGACTAATACCTTCTAATAACATGCCCAAAGTATGTGAGATGAAGTCTCGATATCTTTAGTTCTAAGGAGCATTCTGGCTGTACTTCTTCCAAGACAGATTTGTTCATTGTTTTGGTTATCAGCCGAACTCTTTCAACACCGTGCCACCAGGGCTTCTTAACAATAACTATAATAATAAAAATTAATTTTGATATCACGCAGAGAATAGAAAACAGAGAATTGTGTTCCAGGGAATCGCAATATCTATTCTGCACACATGGGGCAGGCTGCTACCCTCTTGAGGGTAAGAAATTCTTTCTTTAATTCACACTTTCTATACATGCCTCTTTGATTTTGTCATGAACGCCGTTATGAGTTTTAAGGTATAATTGCCCCTGCCTTTGTATAATTAGTATTTACCAAAGAAATGACCCTGGAATGCTTCTTCTGTTGAAGAGAACAGGTTAGCAAATACTTGATTCCTACTTGAAAGCACTTAGGGGGAAAAAATCCAATTTTTATTGCATGACTGTAATTACAGAATATTGTAAAGTAAAAATTCTAATTTATTTCCTAAAGATGCAGTTTTGTTGGTAAACCCCCCCCACCCAAGATACATTTTTTATATCATCCAAACCCAGAAAACCAAGCCCACTGCTGTTGAGTTGATTCCCACTCATAGAAACCCAAAAGGAAAGTAGTACTCTCCCGTATGGTTTCTTAGACTGTACATCTTCACAGAAGCAGACTGCCTTGTCTTTCTCCTGTGGATCGGGGTGGTAGGTTCGAACCAACGACCTTTTGGTTAGTGGCCAAGCTCCTTAACCACTGTACCACCAGGGCTCCACTTCATGTAACAGGTTATTAAAATATGTGGCTTTAAGATATGTTGAATATAATATTATTCACCATTACTTTTCAGAGATGAGGTAGTTAACATTTTGATCTAATGACTCTTCTGAAGTCAATATTTGTTGAATAATTGAATATTCCACACAAACATATATCTACATATCTATTAAAAGTTTCTCAAAGTAAGAAGACTTTACACATAACTGATTCACTGAAATTAAGCTCTCTCTTTGGTATAGTTCAAGAGTGGGGGCAGGCCTGTCCAGTTAGGTTTTGTTCGTTTTAATTTCCACCACGCCTGGCTTAAATAAGTAAATTAGCCAATCTTGCTCTTCACCTCAGGGGTTGCAGTATTTTATTTTCTAAACTATTATTATCTAATTAATAATTATTTCTGAAAAGAACTAATAAATGTTCGCATTATTCAATCATGCTTTCATTTCTGTTCACTTACTTTTTTTTTTTACTGTTGTCAGAATTTTACTTTGTAAAAGATTGAGATAAACCTTTTTTCCCCTTCCTGAAAATTTCTACAGTATGTTTTCATTTTCTATTGACCTCAAGACTAATTATGTTGAGTCTGACATTCAGAGCTTTCTGGCTCTGCTTCTAATCTATTATGCCCATTTAATTCCTCTATTTTCCTTTCCAACTGAGATGTTTCAAGAAACAGATGCAGCACTGGAGGTGTCCAATCATCTCTGTCAAGAAATTTGGAAGACAACTTCCTGGTGAACTGACTGGAAGAGATGCATATTTGTGCCCATTCCAAGGAAAGGTGATGAAACAGAGTGCTTGATATAATGGAATAATACCATTTTTATCACACATAAGTGAAATTTTTGCTGAGCATCATTAAAAAACAGTTGCAGCAGTGCATCAAAAGGGAACTGTCAGAAGTTCAAGCCAAACTCAGAAAAGGACGTGGAATGAGGGATATCATTGCTGAATGTCAAATGGATCTTGGCTGAAAATAGAGAGTGCAAGTTAACCTTTGTTTTAGGGACTATGCATAGACATTCGACTGTGTGGGTCGCAACAGTCTATGGATAACACCACAAAGAATCGGTATTGCAGAACACTTAATTGTGCTCATTAGGAATCTGTACATAGATCAAGAGGCAGTCGTTTGAACAGAGGAAGGGGATACTGTGTTGTTTAAAGTCAGGAAATGCGTGCGTCAGGGTGGTATCCTTTCACCATACTTATTCAATCTGTATGCTGAGCAAATAATCCAAGAAGTTGATCTATATGAAGAAGAATGCAGTATCAGGATAGGAGAAGACTCTTTAATAACCTGTGTTATGCAGATGAAAAATGATGCAATTTTGCTCTGCTGCAAGTGAAGAGGACTTGAAACACAAAGTTATGAAGATCAAAGACTATAGCCTTCAGTATGGACAGCACTTCAACATAAAGAAAACCAAAATCTTCACAACTGGACCAATAAGCAACAAAATGATAAACTGAGAAAATATTGAAGTTGTCAAGGATTTTATTTTACTTGAATCCACAATCAACACCCATGGAAACAACAATCCAGAAATCAAATATCTTATGGCATTGGGCAAATCCGCTGCAAAAGATCTCTTTAAACTGTTCAAAAACAAAGATGTCACATGGAGGACTAAGGTGCACCTGACTCAAGCCATGGTGTTTTCAATTGCCTCATATGCATTCAAAAGCTGCACAATGAACAAGGAAGACCGAAGAATTGACATCTTTGAATTATGGTGTTGGCAAAGAATATCGAATGTACCATGGACTGTCAAAATAACAAACAAATCTGCCTTGAAGAGGTACTGCCAGAAAGCTCTGTAGAAGCCTGATGGCAAAACTTTATCTCAAATACTTTGGATATGTTATCAGGAGGGATTAGTCCCTGGAAAAGGACATCATGCTTGGTGAAGTAGACGGTCAGCACAAAAGAGGAAGACCCTCAGTGGGATGGACTGACACAGTGGCTACAAAAATGGGCTCAAGCATAATTAAGATCGTGAGGATGGTTCAGACCCAGGCAGTGTTTGTTTCTGTTGCACGTAGGGTCCCTGAGTTGGAACATCCTCCATGGCACCTAACAACAACATATTCAGTGGGGAGAAGCACAGTCATAGAGGGAGCTAGTGATGCTTGGTGTGTAGAGAATCCTTAGGGAGTCCTTTGACCTCCTAAAGTTACCTTTGGCCTAAGTAGCACTTCGAGTAAAATCATGAATCTTGGAGTCAAATTTCTCAAGTGTGTTTCCAGACTTAACTGCTTTTTGTTTGAAACTTAAGACAGGTTATGCAAACTCTTTAAGATTTCATTTCTTTGTCTTTGAAAGGAGAATAGTACTAGAACTTGCGCTGGGGGAATATTGTAAATATTAAATAAAGTGATGCACTTGGTTGTTTGGTACAGGGTTTGACATCTTATAAAATCTCAGTAATGTATGTTACCCTCATTATCATTATCATCATCATAGTCCTTTTTTGTTTGCATATTATTTAAAAATGAAACTGTAGTGCTTGTAATTCTAGACAGTTTTTGTTTTTATTCTCCATATTTCTGTATATATAGTCGTTGTAATATAGGCTTGAAGAAAGAGGTGGCGTGAAGGGGAATTTTTCACATGTATAGGGGAAAGAAGTGTCAATGAACCCATAAACTTCAAGAATTAACCGAACAAATTACATATATCAGCAAACCAAAGACCTGTTTCTGATAGGACACTGTGGCACAGATTCCATTCATGAGCATGCTTTATTTTCTAGAATTTCCTTCAGGACAAATTTGACATTCTTGTCACTATGAGTCAGAATCAACTCAATAGCAGTGGGTTTGGTTTTTGGTTGGTATTCTTGTGACTGTAGATCATGGGGTTCAGCATTGGTACAATAGTACAGAGCACAGAGGACACTTTGCCTTGGTCCATGGAGCTGACATTTGATGGCTATAGATATATAAATGCTACAGAACCTTAAAATATTGTAACAGCCAAGATGAGGCAAGTAAAGTGCTGGAGGCTTTGGACCTTCCCTCAGTGGAGGTAATGTGGAGAATGCTACTAATGATGAAGATGTAGGAGGCAACGATGGTTAAGGAAGGAGTCAATATGTTAAATGCACCCAGATCCAGAACCAGTAATTCGTTGATATAGATACTGAAGCAGGATAGCTCCAGGACAGGAAAGAGGTCACAGAAATAATGTTTAACCACATTGGTTTTACAGAAAAAGAGTTCCAACATAAAGCCTGTATGAATTGTAGACCCAGTAATGCACAAAATATGAACTCCCACTGTGAGCCAGAAGCAGATGTGATAAGACATAATAGTAACATTATAAACAAAGGATTACAGATGGCAGCATAGCAGTCATATGCCATTGCAGACAGCATGTGACATTCTGCAACAGCAAAAATAATAAAGAAGTAGAGCTGCTCTGAGTCCTGCATTCAGGGTAGGAAATGGGGTTCTTCTGTCACAAAGTTCACCAGCATTTTGGGGGTAATGACAGTGGACTGGCAGAGATCAGTGAAGGACAAACTGCTGAGAAAACAGGACATAGGGGTGTGCAGGTGAGAACTGAGTTCAGTCAGTGTGATCATGCCCAGGTTCCCCAGCACCAAGACCACATAGATTCCTAGGAAGAGGAAGACGAGGGGCAGCTGGAGTTCAGTTTGTTCTGTTAGCCTAGAGAGGATGAACTCAGTTCCTGAGGAATGACTTCTGAGGTCCATTATCCTCTCATCCTCAGCAGGTTCTAAAACAGAGAAAATAAGTTCACTTTGTATGTGTGTGTGTGTGTGTGTGTGTGTGTGAATGCACATGTGTGTAATTCTGTGGAGGTCTTTAATTTCACCCTCGTCAGAAAAGATTAATATTCCAGGGATCTCTTGAGGATCTCGTGTGCATCTGGAAAATCCATTGATGATGGATGACCACATGAGGAATTATATATGGACTTCAAGGATCTAATAATTAAGGTATTTTAGAAATTCTTAAAACACAAATTTGTGTATTTTTTTGGTCAGTCAGACGGAATGGTACTAGTGTTTTTTTTTTTTCAAGATGTTTTTCTTTTGCCCCCATATTCTATATATATATATATATATATGTATATATATATTTATAATGTCATACATAGTAAAAGGAATAATAATTACATTTTCATTTGACAGAATAAGGAATAGTGGTGAATACTTTTTATAATTAATAAACTTAAGTCTCATAAACCTGTGAAATCTACTAATTCTTTTCTGAGTTATTTTTCTTACTAGTGTCCTAACTCACAATAGCTGAAGGACTGGACAGCTGCCAAGAACTTTTCATCCTGAGACTTTGTGGCTCTTTGTCCCAGCTTCCTTCACACAGACTACAAGGCAGAGATATACCTGCCTGGCTGATCCCATACTCAATGTCAACAGCTTCACCAAGAGTGAGGTATTGTTTTCTACTGTTTCTAGTTGAACAATCCCAGGGACATAATAAATATAATGACATAAATTTACGTCCTGTATTCCACCACTGTGGCCTGGGGAGCAGTAGATAAGATTGGTCCACACTTAACTTGACTTCCTGGCTGAAGTGGTAGAGGTTAGAAGGCTACACATATTACTAAAATACATGAAGGGTTTTGAAAGACAGGCACAGGAAATTTTCTATGGTGGTCAGAATTTATAATCATGTATTCTACAGGTGTTTACTACAGAAGTTAAAGATTGTGGGGATGTGGCTTAGCAGAGCACCTGCAACATACAATTACGGATTCCAGTCTAAGTACAATACTGGTCACCAGTGTGATGTAGAATTCTACAAAGACTCATATCTTTAGTCTACATTTGCAAAGAAAACAAACAGATTCTACAAAACAGAAATTGTTAGCCCTACTTAAGACTCAAGTGAAAACAGTTCAGCTGGGATACAATACATGGAATAAAGAGAAACTGGAAAATTTCAGGAAAATATTTAGAAACCTTGCATTTTGAGGAATAGTTGAAAGAACTGGGGATACATAAATAGCAAAAAAAAAAAAAAAAAAAGATGCATGTAGCATCTGATAATTATCTTCAAATGGTTACAATTTTGCTATATGTAAGAGGTACTAGACTCTTTTTAAAGGGATCCTTGGTGGTGAAGTGGTGAAGAGCTTTGCTGCTAACCAAAAGGATGGTGGTTTAAACCCACCAGCCTCTGCTTGGTAGAAAGATGTGGCAGTCTTCTCTGCACAGATTACAGCATTGGAAATCCTGATGGGCAGTTCTACTCTGTACTATAGGGTAGCTAGGAGTTTCAATTGACTAGACAGCAGTGGGTTTTTTGGACTTTTTTTAATGTGTTTTCAAGAGACTGAAAGTAAAACAAACTGCTGGAAACCATGGAGAGACATATTCTGTTTCCCAAGAAGAAAGAACATTCTAGCAGTCAGACATATCCAGAAATGGAATCAGCTCCCTTAGTGTGCAACCACCTACTCACAATTAGAACTGTTCAAGCATAGCCTGTATAACCACTTAGGATTTATATTGTTCAAGGACAAAAGCACTGCATGGAACATTGGATATATCATCTTTAATACCTCTCAAATCCAGCTTTTCATGATTTTATCAATTTAATGGGCACGGTTGTTAGACGATCCTGCGTTCACATCTCAGCTCAGTCACATACTTGCTCTGTGACCTTAGGTAAACTACTTTTACTCTCCAAGCCTCTGGAAAAGAAATAAATGGAGATGTTAATATCTATCTCTTGGTAGTAGTATGAAAACTAAATAAAATGATACCTGGAAGGTGCTTAGTACAATTACCGGGTATTGGCAAGAACTTCATAAGTGATAGTGTTGTTTTAATCACAATCTATTGGGTTTCTCTCTAAAATATCTTTCATTTACCCAGCATGTTCATTCCCATAATGATGACCGTAATTCATTTTCTTAGCCTATCTTTCCTGTTCGTCCTTTTTACATTGATACACATAGTACAGAGATTCACAATCATTTTGCTGAACATCAATTTCTTAAATGACATCGATACTCTCCATGGTCTATAAATAAAGCTCAGACCAATTTTCAAGTCATTCAAAGACTTTTATCATCTAACAACAAATTAGTTTTCTTATAATTTCTTCTTTTTTTTCCTTACAAGTAGTAGTTAAGAGTTCAGCTGTTCACCAAAAAGTCAACAGTTCAAATCCACCAGCTGCTCCTTGGAAACACTATGGGGCAGTTCTACTCTGTCCTATGGGGTCACTGTGAGTCAGAAGAATCAACTGGACTGCAAATAATAGCATGAATCACATACTTTGGCTCTTCCACGAAAGGGCTTTTTGTAGGCTTTTGGTTTTGACCCATCATGTTTCCTTAATTTTCTTCTTCTTCCGATTCCTGTCCCCTGAAATCTAATATTTAAGGTATAGAAGAAAACTCAAGTTCATGAGACAATTTTATGTATATCCATGAATATGTTCATGTTGACATTTAGCACTTAATCATTTAATTCTCTATTACTTATCATGATTTATTTACTGGTTTTTCTACTTCCCTGCACTTAAACTCAAAAAAGTATCTAGCATAGTGGCTGTCAAGTATGTGTTAGATGAAATTTTTAGAGATAAGTTAACATAGACTACACATAAGTGAAGAAAGATATCTCTATGCCTGAATTGAAATGAATAAAGAGCATTTGCTCTAATTTTATAACACAGGGGACAGGGAGATGATAAAGAAATTGTGTGTGTAAATATTACAGTGAGGTTGTTATAGATTGAATTATGTCCCCCCATAATGTGTGTTGTAAATCCTGACCGATGTGTCTGTTTTTATAACCCCAGTTGGGAATGGGTTGTCTCTGTTGCAAGATTAGTGTGGGGTGTATCTTAAGTCAATTTCTTTTTTTTTTAAATAATTTTTATTGTGCTTTAAGTGAAAGTTTACAAATCAAGTCAGTCTCTCACATATAAACTTATATACACCTTACTACATACTCCCACTTACTCTCCCCCAATGAATCAGTCTGCTCCCTACTTCCAGTTTCTCCTTTCGTGACAATTTTGCCAGTTTCTAACCCCCTCATCCCTCCCCTCTCCCCTCCAGACAGGAGATGCCAACATAGTCTCAAGTGTCCACCTGATGCAAGTAGCTTACTCCTCATCAGCATCTCTCTCCAACCCATTGTCCAGTCCAATCCATGACTGGTGGGTTGGCTTCTGGAACAGTTCCTGTCGTGGGCCAACAGAAGGTTTAGGGATCATGACTGCAGGGATTCTTCTAGTCTTAGCCAGATCATTAAATCTGGTCTTCTTATGAGAATTTGGGGTCTGCATCCCACTGTTCTCCTGCTCCCTTAGGAGTTCTCTGTTGTGCTCCCTGTCAGGGCAGTCATCGGTTGTGGCCGGGCACCATCTAGTTCTTCTGGTCTCAGGATGATGTAGTCTCTAGTTCATGTGGCCCTTTCTGTCTCTTGCGCTCATAATTACCTTCAGACCTTGGTGTTCTTCATTCTCCTTTGATCCAGGTGGGTTGAGACTCATTGATGCATCTTAGATGGCTGCTTGCTAGCGTTTAAGACCCCAGATGCCACACTTCAAAGTGGGATGCAGAATGTTTTCTTAGTAGAACTTACTTTGCCAGTTGACTTAGATGTCCCATGAAGCCATAGTCCCCAAACACCCACCCCTGCTCCGCTGACCTTCGAAGGATTCGGTTTATTCAGGAAACTTCTTTGCTTTTGGTCCAGTCCATTTGTGCTGACCTCCCTTGTATTGAGTATTGTACTTCACCTAAAGTAGTTCTTATCTACTATCTAATCAGTAAATAACCCTCTCCCACCTTCCTTCCCTCCCCCCTTTCGTAACCACAAAAGAATGTGTTCTTCTCAGTTTAAACTATTTCTGAGGGACCGAATTACTGGCTGAGGGCTCCATGGTCCCCTGGAATATCTAGCTCAACAAGCATAACATAATTTATAAAGAATATGTTCTACATTCTATTTTGGTGAGTAGCATCTGGAGTCTTAAAAGCCTGTGAGAAGCCATTTAAACATACTTCACTGGTCTTACACCTTCAGAAGCAAAGAAGAGTAAAGAAAACTAAAGATACAAGGGAAAGATTAGTCCAAAGGACCAATGGACCGCAAGTACCACAGCCACCACCAGACTGAATCAAGTACAACTAGGTGGTGCCCAGCTATGACCTCTGACTACTCTGCCAGGGATCATACTAGAGGGTCCCAGACAGAGCTGGAGAAAAATGTAGAACAAAAATCTAACTCACAAAAAAAGACTAAGCTTACTGGCCTGACAGAGACTGGAAACACCCCGAGAGCATGATCCGTGGACACTTTTTCGCTCAGCAATGAAGTCACCCCCAAGGTTCACACTTCATCCAAAGATCAGCTAGTCCCACAAAACAAAAAGAGACTAAAGGGACACACCAGCCCAGGGCAAGGACTAGAAGGCAGGAGGGGACAGGAAAGCTGGTAATAGGAAACCCAAGGTTGAGAAGGGAGAGTCTTGATATGTCGTGGGGTTGTCATAAAATAATATGTGTACTAACTACTTAATGAGAAACTAGTTTGCTCTGTAAACATTCTTCTAACAAGCAATTTAAAAAAATGAAACAAGACCCATACCTTACACCACACACAAAGACTAACTCAAAATGGATCAAAAACTTAAATATAAAATCTAAAACAATAGAGATCATGGAAGAAAACGTAGGGACACTGCTAGGAACCCTAAAACATGGCATAAACAGAATACAAAACATAAATAACAAGCAAAAACACCAGAAGAGAAACCAGATAGCTGGTAGTCTTGAAAATCAAACACTTATGCTCGTCAGAAGACTTCGCTAAAAGAGTAAAAAGACAACCTACAGACTGGGAAAAAATTTACGGCTACAATATATCTGATCAGGGTCTAATCTCTAAATCTTCAAGGTACTGCAAACTTTCAATGACAAAAAAGGCAAATAATCCAATTAAAAATGGGCAAGGAATAAGAAGAGTCACTTCACCAAAGAAGACATTCAGGAGGCTGACAGATACATGAGGAAATGCTCAGGATCTTTAGCCATTAGAGAAATGCAAATCAAAACTTCAATGAGATACACTTATACACTGTTGGTGGGAATGTAAAATGGTATAACCACCTTGGAAACTGATTTGGTGCTTCCTTAAAAAGCTAAAAATAGAACTAGCACACGATCCAGCAATCCCATACCTTGGAATACATACTAGAGAAGTAATAGCCCTCAAATGAATAGATATATGCATACCCATGTTCATTGCAGCACTGTTCACAATAGCAAAAAAAAAATTTAAAAAAAAAAAAAGGAAACTTAGGTGCCCATCAATGGACAAACATAAATAGATTATGTTATATTCATACAATGGAATACTAAGAAAACCAAAAAAGAAACAAACAGAATGAAGAACACCAAGAGACAAAAGGTGCCACATAAACTGGACATTCCATCAGTCTGCGGCCAGAAGAACTAGATGATGCCTGGCTACCACCAACGACTGCCCTGACAGGGAACACAAAAGAGAGTCCCTGACTGAGCAGGAGAAAAGTGAGGTGCAGAACTCAAATTCTAGTAAAAATACCAGGCTTAATACTCTGACTAAGATTGGAGGAGCCCCAGAACACACGGCCTCCCCAGACTCTCTGTTAACCCAGAACTAAAACCATTCCTGAAGAAAAGTCTTCAGACAAAGAATAGACTAGACTGTAAGACAAAAAATGATAACTCGTGAAGAGCGTGCTTCTTAGTTCAAGTAGATACACGAGACTAAATGGGCAGCTCCTGTCAGGAGGTGAGATGAGAAAGCAGAAAGGGACAGGAGCTGCTTGAATGGACAGACGCAGGAAATCTAAGTTGGAAAGGAGGAATGTGCAGTCACATTAAAGGGATAGCAACTAGGGTTGCATAATAATGTGTGGATACATTTTTATATGAGAAACTAACTTGAGCTGTAAAAGTTCAGCTGAAGCACACAGACACACACAAAAGTGGAAGATCTGAAACACCGGTCCAGTAAAAAAAGGGGACTTGATAGAAAAAGAAGTTCTTTATTTTTAGAAAATTAGTGTAGCGGCAGAAAATTATTAAAGATGCATCTAGAATATTTTTTTTCTTGAAATACGATTAAATTCATGTAAGGAAAACTTTCAGGCATGTATTTTAAGTTATTCAATTCATATAGTAAATTCATGATAGTGTAATTTTGAAGGTAAGGAAAATGATTTTACATAAATTAAGTCTCTTTTCCTGTGTCATGCTGTCAGTAAAGGGCAGGAAAAGGACCTCAGGTACAATTCATGTGACTCCAGAGTTCATGTTCTTAACTAGCACTGTCTCCCAAAAAACAGAAACATATTTCTAGACAAAATCCTATGATTGATATACATGACCAAAGACTTTTCAGGTCAGAGAAGGCCTAAAGGCATCAATTGATAAAATGTGAATCCCTAGTCAGATTACATATGTTATATTTTAATAATTTCTGGACAATAATTTTTGAAAAGAATATTGACAAACTAACAGGGCCCACCTAAGTGGCCAGAATGTTGAGGGCTTGAGAAATACTACATGAACTATGGCGAGAGAAGTATTTGACAGAAGGAGATACTTTAGTTTAGTGCTGTGGGGACCAGAAATTCTCCATACCTCTTCCACTTTGCTGTCAAGATGGATATAACATAACTTTGGTGCAGAACTTCTGGGTTCTATCATGTGAGTGATTTTCTCTAGTTATGCAAATGATTGGATGCCTCAGGCCAAAATGGCAAGATCTCATTGTAAAATATACCTGTCCTCCACAGCAAGTTTCACTGTTATGATTTTATGTTAAATTGATTATTTCATCACTTCTCTGTTCTTCACTAGACTAGCCCTGTCCCAGAGAACTTTCATCAATAATGGTAACGTTCTTACTGCATTTTCCAATATAGTAGTCACTGGTCACATGTGGCTATTGTGCACTTGAAATGTGCTAGTGTGAATCTGAAAGTAAATACGCCACCTAATTTAATTTAGTTAAATTTTACATAGCCAAACGTGGCTAGTGGCTGCTGTACTGGGGAGCACAGCACAGTACTGGATGATCATCTCCCTAAGAAAAGGTGCTACT
The DNA here is from genome assembly GCF_030014295.1 of Loxodonta africana. NCBI lineage: Eukaryota > Metazoa > Chordata > Mammalia > Proboscidea > Elephantidae > Loxodonta > Loxodonta africana. Next base: position 69,899,927 of record NC_087356.1, read on the forward strand.
TTTAGTTTCTTTACCATTATAACTTTAGCACCCAGCAAAATCTTTCTGCAAAACAGGAAATAAGTACTTTTAATAGACGAATGAATGATTTTAGGAGTCTTTAGCCATAAAACATAAACTCAGTTTCTGTTTTGTTTTTTTTTGCTTTCGTAACAGGTAACCACATATTTTAGCTTACCACACACAATTTTGGTTTATACCTGTTGTCTTTGCGTAATTATTGATAGTGCCTATCTGCTCAAAAGTTGATTACCTTTCTGTGCTTCAGTTTCCTCATTCATAAAAGATGATAATGCTGATAGATTAAACATGGGAGGACTAAATCTGTAGAGTGCTTCAAACATTACTTGATATATAAAACCAAAATAACCCAACCCACTGCTGTCAAGTGGATTCTGACTCATAGAGGCAGTATAGGGTTTCCATGGTCCTAAATCTCTAAGAAAGCTGACTGCCATATCGTTTTCCCTTGGAAACACTGGCGATTTAGAACTATCGACATTCTGGATAGCAGTTGATCTCTTTAACAACTGCTCCACCAGGGTAAGCGCTATGTAACTGCTTACAAAATATGTATTAAGCTCAGTTGAAGACAAATCTGTTTTAAAATACAGTTCTGTATTTCTAAGTGTATATTCTAACATATGGAGCCCTGGTGACACAGTGGTTAAGAGCTCGGTTGCTAACCAAAAGGTTGGCTGTTCAAATCCATCAGCCCCTCCTTGAAAACCCTATGGGGCAGTTCCATTCTGTCCTATAGGGCTGCTAAGAGTCGACCTCTACTGGACAGCAACAGGTTTTTAGTATTCTAATACGCAAAATGATATTTTGCCCATGTGTTAAATGAATGAATGATTTAAAAATATAGCATACTAAATGTAATCATTTTATGAGCAGACTAAAGTTCATCTGACTATCTTGGTAAGTGTAGGCAAATTAACTCCTTGTGCCTCAGCTCCATCATTTTTTAAATGGGCATAATATTTTAAATTAAATCATAGGAAATTGCTACTTGATTCAATCTAATACTGTCTTCCACATTGGGCTGTGTGAGGATTAAATGTGTTAATAAATGTAACAAGTTTAGAATTGTATGTGGCATATAGTCAGTTTTCAATAAAAATAGCCTTCAAAACCACAAGGAGAACACTAACAAATATAATGAATTATTTCTCTAAGCTCAAATGGATAGAAAAAGATTAAAATCATGGTTTCAAATATTTCAGAAATTATATTCATGTTGGAAGATGTTGGCATGAGGACCTCCTAGAACAATGTCTGCCAGACCTTAATTTCCAGTCAATAACGCAATGACTGTCTATTATTTCAACACTGAGAGAGAATGTTATAGACAAGGGAGCTAATGAGAGCATCATACAAAGGACAAGAAAAGAAAATTTTAATTGCTCCTTTTTCCCATTAGCTCATCTCTGGTGAACAGAAATCTCGAGGGAACTTCTATCTGTATGTTTTTGATGAGACCTCTTATATATCCAAACCCTGGTTAAAAACATGCCACTTTGGCAAGTGATTCAGGCAGCACTGTGAGGAAGCTAGCATAGGGAATCTTGACTTTTGAGTCATAATATTTACATGAGTGACTCAGAAACTGAGATCTGCATTCTGAGCCCTCAGTAAAAGAGAACCAAGAGGTCTGTACTTTGAACTTCCACCACCAACATTACTAAGAGCTATTCCCTCTAGAGGGTACTTGGTCTAAAGCATACAGAGCACCCTGGCTCTGTATCTGAATGCCACGTGTCCTAGAAACTTTCAATCTTCATGAAGTCCAAGCGTCCTTACAGTACAGGAATTTCCGAAAGCTGCCTGTCAAATGGTTACTCATTTTTTCCTGTAATGCATTCAAAGACAGAAAATTATCTTTTTTTTTCATATTTCAACCTATTCTACTTTCAAACACTTTCATTTTTATGTTCCAATAAAACTTTATTTATAAGAAATAGGCAATAACTTGGTTTGGTCTAAAGGCTGCTTTTTGCCCATCTTTGATTTAAAGGAGAAAAATTACAGAGTCATTTAAATAGATGCAAAAAACCATCTGACAAAGTTCAACACCAATACATGATTAAAAAAAAAAAGACTCAGAAAAATAGGAGATTTCTTAACTTGAAAAAGACTAGCTAACAAAACCCTTCAGCAAACATCATACAAATATCGTTAGAAGAAATTTTGATGTTATTCTTATTGTAGTGCTACAGGCTTCTCTTTATATATGGCCTTTCTGGCCCTGGGTTTATAGTTCCACCAATTTTATTTGTTAGGTCACAGTCTTACAAAGGGACTGAACGGTTTACTATGCAAATAAGGTGTGTAAAACCTTTACAGGGATTGAACAATTTACTGGGTAAATAAGATGTGTAAACCCACCCAATAGGACTGAGTGATTTGCTTATGTAAGCAGCCAGCTGAAAAGAGATTTGGGGAGAGAGAAATAGGGAGACAGAGAGAGAGAGAAGAAGCATCAGAGTCCAGGCCCGAGCGAAGGGCCTGCCTGTGGTCATGGCTGAGAAGAAGCTGAGAGCTGTCTTGGTTGGAAGATGTCCTGATTGAAGAACTATATCCTGTCTCCTGAGTTGTCTCCAGTTATTTCCAAGTTGGTTCTGACTCTGAGTTGTAAGCTGTTACTTCCCCAGCTCATAAGAACCACTTATGAGTTCTGTGAGACATTGCAGCAAGTTACTGAGCCCAAAGACGGGACCAAGAGTGCTAAGGGGAGAGGGATTAATTGATGTTTGAGATGATGGGGTGGTAGAGCAGCCTGGAGAAGTTGGACGTTTGGGACATCTTTAACTTCCGCCTCATAGGAATCAGCTTGTGCTGATTCTTTGTTTTATTTATTTATTTTTAATTGTACTTTACATGAAGGTTTACAGATCAAACTAGTTTCTCATCAAACAGTAAGGACACACATTGTTCTACGACATTGGTTAACAACCCCACGACATGCCACAGTCTCCCTTTTCAATCCTGGGTTCCCTATTACCAGCTTTCCTGTTTTGTCCTGCCTTCCAGCCCCTGCCTCAGGGCTGGTGCACCCCTTTAGTTTGTTTTCTTCCATGGGCCTGATCAATCTTTGGTTGAAGGGTGAGCCTTAGGAGTGACCTCATTACTGAGCTGAAAGGGTGTCCCGGGGTCATACTCTCAGGGTTTCTCCAGTCTCTTTCTATCAGGATAGCAAGTCAGGTCTTTCTTTTTGAGTTAGTATTTTGTTCTACATTTTTTCCAACTCTATCCAGGGCTCTCTATTATGATCCCTGTTAGAGCAGTCAGTGGTGGCAGCCAGGTACCATCTCATTGTCCTGGACTCAGTCTGGTGGAGGCCATGGTAGAGGTGGTTCATTAGTCCTTTGGACTAATCTTTCCTTCGTATCTTTAGTTTTCTTCATTCTTCCTTGTTCCCAAAGGGGTGAGACCAGTGGAGTATCCTAGATGGCTGCTCACAAGCTTTTAAGACCCCAGACAATACTCACCAAAGTAGAATGTACAACATATTCTTTATAAACTCTTTTATGCCAATTGAGGTAGATATTCCCTGAGATCATGGTCCCCACAGCCCTCAGCCCAGCAATTCGGCCCCTCAGGGAGTTTGGATGTGTCTGTGGAGCTCCCATGACCTTGCCTTCTACAAGTTGTGCTGGCTTCTCCAGTATTATGTCCTGTCTTACCCTTCACCAAAGTTACCACTTATGGATCTTCCACTTCTTGATTTCATTTTTTTTGTTTCTTTGTCTTGAATCTGAAGAGTGCCCCAAAATCACCAGTACTTCCCAGTGCATTGACCATGATGCTAACAAATAGTACTGTACAGTACTGTCCATGAAGCTGACAGATCAATTGCCTGAGCTATGGGGGATGAGGCTGTGGCAGTCTGATGCTCTTGAAATAACCTCATACTATCTGCTGCAGGGACTGTTTTATTACAATCATCTTGCTAATTTTAATCCCAGACTTATTTCCTTCACATGTAAAAACAAAATTATAAATAATCCAACATGATGGTTGGAATCAGAACTCTGAGAAAGATTGGCTTTATTCATTGAAATATACACTGCAATGTAAATATGTGGTGCCCTTGACATAAACTAAAGTTATCCTTTCACTCTGGCTATCCTTCCTTTGGAGCCGTGGTGGTGTGGTGGTTAAGAGTTCTGCTGCTAACCGAAAAGGTCAACAGATTGAATCCACCAGCTGATCCTTGGAAACCCATGGGGCAGTTCCACTCTCTTCTATAGGGTTGCTATGAGTCACAATCAACTCAACGTCAATGGTTCTTCTTTTTCTTTTATCCTTTCTTTATGCTTCTACACTTATAGGAATTATACTCAATCACAGAAACATTGATTAAACAACTAAAATGAGATTTGACTTGAAGTGATACAGGAAAGGCTTATGCCTTCGTGGAGTTCAGTTAGAAAGCTAGGCTAAAATGTTACAAAACAGTAAACAATGCAAGGCTGAAGTGTATACTTGAGTGAGAAGCTGAATGTCAGGGCTCTTTAGAAGTCAGAGAAAACAGCATGCAGAAAGTTATTATCAAGTACGTCTTGAAGACAAAGAAATAAAAGCTAGATAGGATACAGAAATCTTAATTTTAAGAAAAAGAGATAAAATGATCATAAATAGGACATGGGATGAAGCAGTGTGCTTGTGGAATATGGAGGCTGTTCTGAGGAGAATGAATTTTTTTTTTCTTTTCCTGTAGAATAGTAAGAGGTGAAGTGGGTGGCATTAGGTAGATAGGACTTTGAAAGTCATACGGAGTAATTTTGACAAAAAATTAATTAATTCATTTATTTTCACTGTCTGGTAAAAACCAAATTCTCATTATATGTCAAACAATAAGCTGGGTGTCATGAGAGACACATAAATGAGATAGACATGGACCCTATTGTCAAGATGTTTACTCTCCTAGGCTGGAAGAAGACATTTACTTATTTTTCTTTTCTAATTCTGCCCTTGTCATTCCCTCCTGGGTTTACTATCCCCTAACTCTATTTTTAGACTGTGTAAATTCTCTAAAACTAATTGCTTCTTTATAAGACCATGAAGAATAAATATAACCATAATTAGTTGTTTCCATTTTATTTTCTAGATGTGATACCAAAATCTACATTGGTTGTTGGAAATCAGGAAGGAATTGAGTTGGATAGAGATGCATTTCTGAATAATGAGTCCTAAATATGTGTGGGGACAAGCTTACCTACACGTTCAGTTAGTATTGTAGTTTGTGGACTCAGTAGCCTATTTTCTTTCAGTGGTGTTTAATTCAGTGTGGAGAAGTCACAATATAAAAGTATTCAATTTATGTGACCTCAGGCACATCATCACCGTTGTTACCTCATTTCCAAAGAAAAAACTTGAACTCTATTGCCTCCAAGGTCCCTTCCATTTTTATCAAGCTTTGAGAGAAATAGAATCCACAGAACAAGGGATCGAAGAGCTATGACACATTGGTGTAGATGACTAAGAATATGATAAATGCCTTTCTTGGAAATCTTAAAAATACCATAATGGTTTACAATCATTTTTCCCTAGACGCAAAGAACTTAGTGATTACCTCTTTTTGTTTTTGTGCTTCTGAGGCTTTTTCTCACATTTAAAAATTGAAACCTTTCGTTATCCCTCCTCCACAGTGTTTGCCATATTCAGTTTCAGATCTGTTATTTCCTTGTACTGAACATAGATGATATTCTGAAACCCAAATTCATCTGCAAGGCCTATGTTTCAGGGCACTCACAGCACAGCTTTACCTTGGACTTCCAAGAGACAAGGAACCGTGACATTAATCTGAATGTTGTTTTGTTTTTCTGGAATACTTAAAACAACCAAACCTGTTGCTATTGAGTTGATTCCAACTCATACAGACCCTATAAGACAGAGTAGATCTACCTCACAGGGTTTCCAAGGAGTGGCTGGCAGATTAGAACTGCCAACCTTTTTGGTTAGCAGCTAAATGCTTAACCACTGTGCAACCAGTGTTCCTTGGAATACATAAAAAACCTGTTGCCGTTGAGTCGATTCCGACTCATAGCGGCCCTATACATAGAGAATTGTGTATTGAGTTAGAATTAGAATGAATTGAAATAGAGAATTGGAATAAATAGAGGATGCTAAATTAGTCAATTACTGAGGAAAAATATCTCTGAGTCCACAAACAGCACAGATTTTAATTCTCTCAGGTATGAGTTAAAATTCAAGAAAGAAATGTTTCTACTGAGTCTAAAGTATTAACAGGATTTATTGTTATACAGCGACAATTCCTTTATTTTGACTACTCTTCTGTATCTTGAGCGGTCATTGTTAAGTCAGTTCCATTTGAAGCCATCTACTATAATCTGTACGTTTAGAATGAACACCAGCATACTCACCCAGTGATACCAGATTCACTCTTTCTTGTTCTTGGGCCCACTTGTTTCCTTGTTACGAATGGAAAGGAAATCTCTTCAATTCTCTGTTATTCCCTGTTTTAGGTGGATTATAGCACATGAGTCAGAACTGACTTGATGGCACTGGGTTTGGTATTTTCATTTTTGGTGGACGCAAGAGTTTCTCCTTCCTGTGAGCTTTAGCCTACATGTTGACCTCTACATACTGAGTATTCAGGAAAGGTCTTTTTGTAAGAGGAAAGAAGAAAATATATTCCTGTCATGACATAAATGGTTTATATTCTCAATCTCTGAGTCAATTCTTCTTCTACCAAAAGGCTGTGCATATGTTGTGGGCTATTCAGTTATGTACTTCCTCTCATTTATCTAGTGATGCACCATTTATAAAAATATATATGCTTCTTTTCCTGTCTCCTGAATACCTGGCTCTGTATGCCATCTCCACCACTCCTAGATGGACTGTGCAGTGCCTAGTGGCTTGGGAACCACTTCCCTGGCCCGAGCTGCCAAGCCAGTGGGCTCCCTTGGGGATTTTTTTTTTTTCTCAATTTCTTGCCTCTCTCCACCATCCTTCCCTTCTTTTCCCCTGAACACCGGGTGCCGTGTGCCATCTCTGCTCCTTCTAAATGGGCTGCGCAGTACCACTCAGCTGGGAAGCCACTTCCCCTGTCCACGCCACCATGCCACTGGGCTCACTCAGTGCTTTTTTTCTCTCTCTATTCTTTTCTTTTCTCGATTTCTTGTCTCCTTCTACTTTCCTTCTTTACCCTTCTCCTGAATACCTAGAGCCATTTGCCATATCTGTTCTTTCTTAATTGGCTGTGCAGTACCACTCAGCTGGGGATCTGCTTCTGGTGGGCTCCCTTGGGCATTTTTTCCCTTTATTTCCTTCTTTCTTCTTTTCCTCAGGTTTTTTTTCTTTCTACATATTTTCCTTACCCTTTGTCTTTGTCATTTAGTGCTGCTATAACAGAAACACCACAAGTGAATGGCTTTAGCAAAGAGAAGTTTATTTCCTCACAGTAAAGTAGGCTATAAGTCCAAATTCAGGTAATCATCTCCAGGGGAAGGCTTTCTCTCTCTCTGTCGGCCTTCTCATCAATCTTCTCCCAGGCTAGGAGCTTCTCCATGCAGGGACCATGGGTTCAAAGGATGTGCTCTGCTCCCATTGCTGCTTTCTAGGTAGAATGAGGTTCACTCTCTGCTCACTTCCCTTTCCTTTTTATCTCTTGAGAGATAATTGGTGGTGCAGGACACACCCCAGGGTAACTCCCTTTGCATTTGATCAGGGATGTGACCTGGTCAGGATAATACAATCTTACGCTAATCCTCTTTAACCTAAAACAACAATCAGAAAATTGAGGACAACCACGAGAAGACTGTGAATCATGACCTAACCAAGTTGGCACATGTGTTTTGGTGACACAGTTCAATCCATAACACCCTTCTCCTGAACTCCTGGTGCCATGTGCCATCTCTGCTCCTTCTTGACAGGAAGTGTACTGTCACTCAGCTGGAAAACCACTGTTTCTGGTGGGCTCCCCTGGGGCATTTTTCTTTTCTCTCCTTTTTTTCCTTGTCTTTCTCTACCTTCCTTCTTTACCCTTCTCCTGAATACCTAGTGCTGTGTGCCATTTCCACTTCTGGACAGCCTGTACAGCTCTGCTCAGCTAGGGATCCACATCCAGTTGACTCCTTTGGAGCATTTTATTTTTTTTTTTCTTGGTTTCTTGTTTCAGTTTGTACTCCTATTCCTTTTTCCCAATCACCCAACCACAGAAACCTCTCTCATTCCTTTATTTTTTTTTTTTAAATCTAGTTTCTTATCTCTCCCATCCTTTCTTTACTTTCCCCCACCCACCTGGCTACATATGCCATATCTGCCCCTTCTTGATGGGCTGTGCCTCACTGCCTGGATAGAACGCCACCAGCACATGACTTCCTGGGTCTGTGCCACTCCAACAACAGGCTCCTTCAGCACTTTTTTTTTTTTGCTCCTGTTTCTTTCTCTTCTTTTCCACACCTAATGAGCTTCACGCATCACAACCCCACTCCACCCCACCCCACCCCGCCCATCTGCACTGTGCACTGACTGTCACACACCTAAACAGCACAGGCATGGAACCTGCCCTGCACTGACACCAGTCTTTTCGGCACCTGTACCTGCAAAACAACCCATCAGCCACCCACCTTCCACTGGACCTACCCTGCCACACCACAGTTGAGCAACAGGCCCTGCCCACTGGACAAGGTGGCAAGGAGCGTCATGGCCACAGATGAGCAAACAACAAAGAACGCCCAGCCAAACTACTCAGTCACAACCAAATAAAAGAAAAATCAGGTCAAAAAAAAAAACAAATGTACAATCAATAAATGAAGAAAGTAATACCTGAATGTACCAAAGACAACAGACAATTATCAAAACATATAAAAATACAGGACAGAATAGATCCAGTAGGCATCTAAATAAAACACCAGATGACCTTCTGGAAGGAAAAGAGGCACTGGAACTACCTGATAGGAAATTCAAATCTCTAATAGTAAGAGCTATCCAAGAGTTGAAGGAAAAAACAGGTCAAAATGAAGAAAAAACAGGCAAAATTATGGAAAAGGCAGACAAAATTATGGAAAATACAGATAAAACAATGAAAGAATTCAGGAAAATAATACAAGAACAAAATGTCAAAATAAATTCAGAATTAGAAATCATACAAAAACAGCAGTTAGAAATCCAAAAGATAAACAACAAAATTTCAGAAATGGACAATGTCATAGAAGGTCAGAGGAGGAGGTTTGAAACTATGGAAGACAGGATGAGCTAAATGTAAGACAAATCCTTGGATACTGCTTTGTTTGAGGAAAAATCAGAGAAAAGAACAAAGAAAAATGAACAAACCTGAAAATGACGCAGGGTACAATCTAAAGCAAAAATTTGCATGGAATCAGAATTCCAGAAGGGGGGAAGGAGGATGGAAAACACAGAGAGGATCATTGAAGAATTGCTGACAAAAACTTCCCTCATATCATTAAGATGAAAAGCTGCCTATCCAAGAAGCTCAATGAACTCCATATAGGATAGAACTCAAAAGAAAACCACCAAGATATATCATAATCTCACTCGCTAAAACCAAAGACAAAGAAAGAATACTGATAGCAGCTCAAGAAAAAGGAAAATTCACTTACAGAGTGGAAACAATAAGACTAAGCTCTGATTACTTCACAGAAATCATGCAGGCAAGAAGGCAATGGGATAATATACATAAAATTTTGACGGAAAGAAATTACCAACCAAGAATAATGTATCCTGCAAAACACCCGCTCAAATATAATGATGATGAAATTAGGAAAACAGATCAGAAGGGACAGAAAAGATCTAAAGACGAAAGAGAGTCAGTATGCTTCATTCCTTTAAAGTACAAGCCCAGGAAGCAAAAAGATAAAAGTGAGTTCCTCATTCTTGATCAGTACTCCCTCCACCTTCTTGTCAGTTGAGGGCTTGCAATAAAGACAGCGTGCACTGATTTTTTTTTCAGTTTGGAAGGCTATGTCACAAATGGGGTCACTGTGACCACCCAGGCATCCATCGCTTTGTATTTAAAAAAAAAAAAGGTTTATCTACATGCAGCTTGGACGCATGGGGCCCAGTGCAGCCACCCTTTTTTTCATATTACAAGAAACTGAGACTCTCAAGATAAGGGGATAAGATCCCATGACTGACTTATCTGTCCACGGGAAGTTCTGAATTCTCCAGCTCCTATGGTTGCTAAGAATCAAAATATAAGAAAACATTTTTGTGACCATGATTTGAAGATTAGTATAAATTTATCTCAGATTCAATATAAATTTTAAGTGTACTAGCTAAGATCTTTCACAGTCAGCACTAGTTACTTCTCTTTTACCTAAGTACACAATCAGAAATAGAATTTTAAGAAAATTTTTGAAGGTTAACTGTTCTCTGAAATGAGGCATCCAATTTAGCCACACTGAATAAAAGCACTTTCCAGTGGTGGCCACTGATTATGTTCCATAATTGTCATGAACACTATGGGTCAGTTGCCAATATATGTCTTTAGTTTTCATGGCATTTTAACTATAACTGCATATCAGAGTTTGTAGTGTCCTTCAAAGTCTTCTTATAATTTGCTGAAACTGAACATCAGATATCATACTGTGTAAGGGCCATTTTGGTCTTATTTTAGATGAACGTCTTGATCTTAGCAGAATGTGATTTCATCGTATCATGCATGGACAATACTAAGACATAGAGTCACCAGGGTCTTGGATCAAGCATAATGTGTTAAACATGCATAGCAACAGAATATTTGAGGTCAGGATTGTTCTGGAGAATCCAAGCTATATTGTTACATTATTTTGGAAATTAAAAAGTAGTTTGGGTTTACTTGTGGAACAGTCAAATATCAAAGGGAAATTTTGTTGTCGTTGTCATTCTTAGGTGCCCTCAACTCCATTCTGACTCACAGCGACCCTATATACAACAGAGCCAAGCATCGCCTGGTCCTTCTCCATCCTCAGAATCCCTGTTATGCTCGAGCCCATTGTTGTAGTCACTATGTCAGTCCATCTCATTGAGTGTCTTCCTCTTTTTCCTGACACTGTACTCCACCAAACATGACGTCCCTCTTCAGGGACTGGTTCCTCCTGATAACACGTCCAAAGTATGTGAGACGAATTCTTGCTGTCTTCACTTCTAAGGAGATTTCTGGCTGTACTTCTTCCAAGACGGATTTGTTCATTGTTCTGGCAGTCTGTGGTATAGCCAGTATTCTTCACCAACACTGTAATTCAAAGGCATCAATTCTTCTTCCATTTCCCTTGTTCATTGTCCAACTTTGGAATGCATATGAGGCAATTGAAAATACCATGGTTTAGCTCAGGTGCACCTTAGTCCTCCATGTGACATCTTTGCTTTTTAACACTTCAAAAAGGTATTTACAGCAGATTTGTCCAATGCAGTGCATCACCTGATTTCTTGATTGTTGCTTTCTTGGGCGTTGATTATGGGTCCCAGTAAAATGAAATTCTTGACAAATTCAATATTTCCTCCCTTTATCATCTTGTTCCTTATTGGTCTGGTTTTGAGGATATTTGTTTACTTTATGTTGAGGTGCAATCCATACTGAAGGCTGTAGTATGATCTTCGTCAGCAAGTGCTTCAGGTCCGCTTCACAAAGCATTATAAATTCCAAGAAAGATGAAAGGAAAAACCACAATTAGGCATATCAAAGGGGAACTACTAAAAAAGTAAAGAGAAAGAGAAAATCATAAATACGCTAAAGAAATGATTATTACCTTTAAAGGAACAGCAATTTGATATTTCAGTTCTTAAATGATGAAAGTCAGAAGACAATGAGAAAACCTTTTTAAGGTTCTAAACAAAATAACAGTGTACATAAAATTTTACACTCACTGTTAATATACTTAAAAAGTGATGTTTCAAAAATGAAAGTATTCCAGATGGATAAATAATAACAATAATTGTCTCTATTTTACAACTTCAAGAAATATTAAAGTTCATCTTCTGGCAAAAATAAAATAAACCAAATGGATATTTCTATCTACACAAAGTAATAAAGACTGGCAAACATGGAGGGAAATACAAAAGGCATTTCTGTCATCTTAAAATTTCTTTGAGATATAAATACTAATGAATAATAACAGCAATGTGTCTTAGGCTGGGTTATCTAGAGAAGCAAAACCAGTAAAGCGTATGTATGTATATATGTATAGAGAGAGAGAGAGACATAGAAAAAGATCCATAACAAGGAAATGGCTCATGCAGTTTTTAGAGGATGGAAGTCCCAAAGCTGTGGGGTAAGAAAGAATATCCTCCTGATTCATGTATCTGCAGGGGCTGGCAAACCCAAGATCAGCAGGCTGGAGTGCAGGGCCGTAGCAGGCTGTGAAGATCAACGAATCTCAAGATCCTCAGGCAAGCTGCTAGCTCAAGTCCCAAGAATCAGAGGATGGGATACAGCTGCAGGATTCAAACAAACAAAAGCCCCAGCAAGGTGAGCAGGAAGTAAGTAGGTGGAGGAGGGTGGAGGGATGAAGGGTGAGGAGTTAGATAGCTGCCACCGGCCCTACCCCAACTGGTACCACTCAGCAGATTCCATCATGGGGGTGATCACGTATCAGATTTCAACAGGGAAGTGATCAAAACATTATATAACTGCCAAAACCTTGTGAATCATGGCTCAGCAAAGGTGACATGCAATTTTAACCATCACATAATATATTATGGATTTTATAACATGTGTAGAATAAAACAGATAACAACAGTAGTGCAGGTGATGGGAAGAGGGAATGGAAAGTATACTGTAAGTTTCCTACATTATACACGATTTGAAGATGGACTGTGATAAGCTAAAGTGGTAAAACTTTAATGATCATCAAAAATAAAAACAAAGGTTTAAGTGAGAAGTCAATGTTTTTAATATTGTTGTTAGATGCCCTCAAGCTGATCTCGACTCACATTGACCCCATGTGACAGAAAAAAAGTAGCCCCATAAGTTTTTCTTGGCTGCATTCTTTACAGAAGCATATAACCAGGTCTTTCTCCTGTGAAGGTGCTGGATGGGTTTAGCATTTTAGAAGACAACAGCTTAACCATTTGCACCTCAAGGACTCATTGATAAGCCAAAAAGCCAAAACAAAACTCTTTGCCCTCCAGTCAATTCCAACTCATAGGGACCCTGTAAGACAGAGTAGAACTGCCCCATAGGGTTCTCCAGGCATGGCTGGTGAATTCAAACTGACAGCCTTTTGCTTAGTAGCAGAGTTCTTAACCACTATGTCACCAGGGCTCCTGATAAGCCAATAAAAAAATAGTAGAGATAAAAAGAATACAAGTTAAATGAAGAAAGATTCATTCTAACAAATAGAAAACAAGTAGCAATATGGTAAGTTTGTAATTAATCATAACAAAAATTACTTTAAATATAATCTAAACACTCTAATTAAAAAGTAGAGAATGTCAGGGGAGAAAAGAAAAAATAAACAAACCAGGAATGCATGTGTTCTAAAAGAAAAATGAAATAACCAGCTGAGCAACCAACAAAATAAAAAAACACACACACTTTAAATATAAAGTGACGGAGGTTAAACAGCAAAAAGACAGAAACAGATGTACGATGTAAAAACAACGCTAAACCTGTAACCAAACCTGTTGCCATCAAGTCAATTCTGACTCATAGCAACCCTATAGGACAGAGTAAAACTGCCCCATAGAGTTTCCAAGGAGCGATTAGCCAAATCAATATCAGTGAAACTAGATATAAGGAAAAAGAAATGTACCAGGGGCAAAGAGAAATATTTTATGATGACAAAATACATGAAAACCCAAATGTGTATGCCCTTAGTAACAGGTTGTCCTAATAGGCATGTCTGTCTGTGAGGTCTTGCTCTTCAGAAAGGTGGGACTACCACACATCATTTGAATACCAGTTTGCTACCTAGCAGTCAGGAAATTGTCTCCTGGCAGAGGGCAAACCTGGTTGTGAGGCTTAGATCATGAGTTTTTCTTTACTCGGCAGTCATAGTTTTGTTATACTTGTCCATTGCCTAAAATCAATTAATCTATATACTTTACCCAGTTTTATTTATTGTTTTGGCAAGAGCACCAATGACACTGTCCAGGCTCAAGTATAGTTTAAACATTCACATTGCTGAAATCTTCCCTCAATTTCAGTCTAAAATGATGTAATCCATCAGAAAAAGAATGGCAATATACTGACAGTATTTGGTTAATCAAAAGAAGGAAAAAAAAATCCTCTCTCAAATTCCCTCAACATGTCGTCACACATTTATTCTTTCCCACCTCTTTGAATCTGCTCAACTGAGGGCAAGGCCACTATTCAAAAACTTTGTCTTTCACCTTGAAGTCCTTTGTTTGTTTGCATGGCTCAAGCATCTTCCCATATTTTTGCCAGGATCCCAACTTGCCAACCCGGGGGAAAACAGCCTGTGTTTTCCACCATGGTGATCCTCATTCTCATTTCCCTGTTCTACAGTCTGAGACAATAAAGCCCCAAGTGCCCAAGGCCATGCAGCAAACATTCAGATAAATATGGCCGTAATTTATTTCTACTTTCCTGAGTCTTTGATTACTATCAAGACAAATGTTTTATACAAAATTATTAAATGTCTATGAAAAAAACTTTTGGTTGATGTTTATGCCTATTCCAGCGGCCCAGTGCTTTCTCAGAACCCTAGCTTCCTGGAGGCCCCTGAAAATTCAATTCCTCTGACCTACCCTCGTCTCACCCATTGGTCCTGACCAAGCTTCTCTGACTTTGTACTGGAGTCACTTGTGAACGTTAAAACAAAAAGAAACAGAAAAAAGGGAATGCACATTCACATTTACAAAGGAAGACACAACATTGAACTTCCTCATGAATGATTGTCAGATTATGAAAAATTTTTGCTTTCTTCCTTATGGTTTCTCTATTTTCAAGTTTTGTGCATTAGTTTTACAATCATGAACAGACAATAAAAGTTGCAATTTAAGCACAAGATAAATTGCAGAGAAAATATAATTATTTTCTATTTCTTGAGAAACATAAAGAAAAAAAACTAAGATTTTGTCTACCACTGCAATAAAATTCTTTCAAATATCCAGTTTAATGTTAATTTTTCCATAAAAAGTGAGTTCAATTAATTGTGACTCATATATTTCCCTTAATATAATATTATATACATATGTATTTATAAAGGAAATGGCTCTTGAGATTGTGGTGGCTAGCAAGTCCCAAATTTGTGGGTTGGGTGTTGGCTTCTCCAGACCCACGTGGCTGCTGAGACTGATGAACCCAAACTGGCAGACCAGGCCACAGTCTACTGGCTCCAAAGGGTGCCAAAGTAGGTCACACAATAGCCACTGGCCAGTGGGGCTGTGGAGGCCGGCAAATCCCAGAACTGGCAGGTCAGACAGCAAGCCTCTGGCTTAAGTCCCAAGAACCTGAGGTCAATTGATCACTACCCGGAAGTGGGATC
This sequence comes from Loxodonta africana, assembly GCF_030014295.1. NCBI lineage: Eukaryota > Metazoa > Chordata > Mammalia > Proboscidea > Elephantidae > Loxodonta > Loxodonta africana. The sequence continues at coordinate 69,915,346 of NC_087356.1, forward strand.
CAGATGGAGAGAGAAAGAGCCTCACCAGGACACAAACATATATCTTAGATGCAGGCCAAACCCCAGAGAAGGGTATAACTTTAGTAAGGGTAGGACTTGAGTCATGCCCTTCTGCAAGGCTGTGACCCAAGACACACTCCATACTAGTCCTTTCTCATCAACATGTAGGGGTCAAGACAGACAACACATACAATGGAGGACAGCCATAAAATATTGGGATTCATGGCCTAGCCAAGTTGACACTTAAACCCAGCCATCGCAGATTTTGTATACCTCACTTGCATGAAACTCTGTAGGGGCAGTTCTACTCTGTCCTATAGGGTCACTATGAGTTGGAATCAACTCGACGGCAATGGTTTGGTTTTTATTTGCATAGTCTGACTCAGTCATTGTGTGTGAGTCACAAAGACCATGGCTACAAGGGCCATATTAAGTAATACATTACACTGGAAATATATTTTAAATAAATCTCTGAAACACATACAATTCTTATAGACAATTAATTTAACCTATCACCCTTTAGTGTGGAAAAAAAAATTCTCACTGGATGTCATTTGTTCAATATATGGAGTAATAAAATAAAAATTATACATAGTCCTTGTAAAACATGTCCAAGCAATATACATTTATGTGTATAATACAGATACATACACATTTATGTTACACATAAATATATACAAATATAAGGATCACAATATATATACATATACAGATGAACACACACATTTTTTTGTAGGATTAAAACATGAGATGTGGAGATAAGGACTAATTAGTGCGTAGATAGCCAAGTAAGAAGTTGCTGCCAGTTTCCAAAGAGGAAAATATCGTCACCTCTCTCATTACAACTTGTGATTTCATGTGGGAGGTGAAGGGTGATATCACATTGGGGTATTAATGTTAACTATTTGCTAATGACAAAGCAAGCAATGCATGTCAGACCAGTCAGATGAATTTGAAAGTACATTTTAACCAGGTGTAAATGCTCACGCTCGGTCAAAAAAGCCCCTGTAGCCCTGTGCTCTGCCTCTGGGTACAGCTTTATACAGATGAACAATCAAAAGCATGATGTTATTTGGAGATGTCCATGCTTGTCTCCTTAATGCAACTGTTTTGGAGGCTTAGAATCTCAGAAGCATTAAAACAAAAACACCAGGAGTTCTAATCTAGAAATGGTCCTGAAAGTAAAGTGAAATATCTGGTCTGTAAAAGTCTGAAGAAGCCTTCTAGGGAAAGATGCGGAAATGCATCCAGGTGCTGCTACCATGGGCAAGAGAAGTTGTGGGAGTTCAGCAACTGGCAGGAGGAGCTGGCAGGACCTGGTGCCACGAAGAGCTTCTGAGAGTTCTCAGTAGAAAGGACTCCAAGGCAACTGTTTATTTTGTTATTGTTGTTTATTGCCTCTGAGGAGGACTAATAAGAGTTTTCTGGTTGCTGTTCTAAAAAGCACCAATGGGAGCTTATTTGGGAAAGGGGAGGAGTGGGGAATTTATTGTTTGGAAGTCTTCCCGAACTATCGTCTGAGTCACGTTTTCTATTTTAAACTTCCTCTTTACTAGGTGTCTTAGCTATCTAGTCCTGCTACGGAAATACCACGAGTGGATGGCTTTAATGAGAGGAATTTATTCTCTCACAGTCTAGCAGGCTAGAAGTCCAAATTCAGGGTGTCAGCTTCAGGGGAAGGCTTTCTCTCTCTGTCAGCTCTGGAGGAAGGTCCTTGTCATCAACCTTCCCCTAGTTTAGGAGCTTCTCAGCACAAATACTCTGGGTCCAAAGATGTGCTCCCCTTCCTGTTATTCATGGTTGGTGGTGATGAATTCTCCATATCTCTCTGCTAGCTTCTCTATTTATATCTCAAAGGAGATCGACTCAAGACACAACCTAAGCTTGTAGATTGAGTCCTGCCTCATTAATATAACTGCCTCTAATTCTGCTTCATTAACATCACAGAGGTAGGATTTATAGCTCATAGGAAAATCATATCAGATGACAAAACGGTGAACAATCACACAATACTGGGAACCATGACCTAGCTAAGTTGACACATCTTTTTGGGGGGCACAGTTCAATCCATAACCCCAGGTAAGGAGGGAGATTCTCAAATTTTATTTCAGGGCCAGGGAATTATTGTCTATGAAATAATTCTGTCCCCCCGTTTTTTTCTTTTTTCAGAATAAATATTGAGTCTTTGGGGAGGAGGGGTACATGTAATTAGTCAAAAATAATTTTCCAGTTTTTAAATTTGCATGTGAATAAGTGATCTGTATGATTTCAGTGCATGGTCAAAAACGTCACTTCTACATCTGTGATTCCATAATGTGGGTGAAAACAAAAATCTTTTAGATATGGGGAAAATGAATATAGGATTCTCAAGGAAAGGAGGTAGTAGCACAATACTAAAACTGTGAAGAAAAGAATGTAGCATAAAGAAATAAGTAATAATACACTTAATATATTTGGCTATAATTAGTCTATCAGTGTCTTGCACTACAGAGTTGTCATCTTGTGGGCAGGAATTATGTGTTATCAACCATCACCAGTGAAAAAGAGGAACACCCCCAACAAGATGGATTGAAAGAGTGGCTACAACAATCGACTCAAGCATAACAACGATTGGTAGGATGCCACAGGACCAGGCAGTGTTTAATTCTGTTGTACATGGGGCCTCCATGAATCGGAACCAACTTGACAGCACCTAACAACAACAACAAAACCCATCACCTGCCTCCGCATTCCTTAATACACTTCTCTGCACTTAGTAACTAGAAGGGATTGAATTTTGTAGATTTCAAGTGGTTAAAAATTATTTATTTTAGAGATCATTTTTTTTCGAAAGAGATTCAATACACAAAAGTATGTTAAGATCAGAGGACACAGACCAAAAGGATCATTCTATGAATTCTGATAGATCTTATCTAACAAAGTTCCAAATGCCATTTATATAATTTATAATCTCCCCACATGAAGGTCTTTGAAATTTTTTTTAAAAAAATGATAGGAGGTAATATGGATTACTACAGGTGACCTTTGGGACTTCCTAGAATTGACACTGCCCTCCATGTGACTGTCCTCCACGTGGCACTATGAATCCAGTCTTGTCCTTGGGATGTTTTTCCAAATATTAGAGTGTTGGAAATAATCTCACTACTTGTGTATATATGTTGCTATCTCTGGACTCCTTCTTTACTGGATCTTCTCCAAGAATTATAAATCTTTGTTAATGCAAAATAGTCTTTTCTCAATGATTTTTTTAGAGCACTTTTGACATCCTTATTCCTCAGGCTGTAGATCAGGGAGTTCAGCATTGGCATGATAATGGTGTAAAGCACAGAAGACAATTTGCCTTGGTCCATGGAGCTGACACTTGATGGCTGAAGGTACGTGAAGGCTGCAGAACCACAGAAGATTGTGACAGCTGAGATGTGGGAGCTGCATGTGCTGAAGGCTGTGGACCTGCCTTCAGTGGAGCGGATTTGCAGGATGCTGGCAATGATGGAGACATAGCAGCCAAGGATGACCAAGGTTGGTGCAAGAATATTAAATGCACTGAGACACAAAAGCACCACTTCATTGATGTAAGTGCTGGAGCAGGAAAGCTCCATTAGTGGAAAAAGATCACAAAAGTAATGGTTGATTATTTTCGCCTTGCAGAAAACCACTCTTAGCATATAACCTGTGTGAACTGTGACACCAATCACGCCCATCATATATACTTCAACTACCAACCAGGAGCAGACCTGACAAGACATGGTGACATTGTAAAGCAATGGATTACAGACAGCAACATAGCAATCGTATGCCATCACAGCCAACATATGACATTCTGATATAATAAAAAAAAATGAAGAAGTAGAGCTGAGTCATGCATTCGGGGTAGGAGATGGTGTTCTTCTCTGTCACAAAGTTCACCAGCATTTTGGGGGTAATGACAGTGGAATAGCAGAGATAATGAAGGACAAACTGCTGAGGAAATAGTACATGGGGATATGAAGGTGAGAACTGAGCCCAATCAGTGTGATCATGCCCAGATTCCCCACCACTGTGATAATATAGACTCCTAGGAAGAAAAGAAAGAGGGGCAGCTGGAGTTCTGACTTTTCTGTTAGCCCAGCAAGGATGAACTCAGTCACTGTGGAGTGATTTCCTGCTGCCATTTTCCTATGGGAATTCTATAGAGGAAGAGAAGAAGAAATTAGAGGTAGGTGTAAATTTATGCAGTGTGAACCAGGTACAAGTCTTACCATTCAGGTACCTCCAGCTCTTTCCCCCAGTCCCTGTTGTATGTTAAAAGTTAAAGATTCTGGGATCTCAGTATTATGGGTCATGCAAATACACATCAGATGGAATTGTACATATTTTTTTGTTTCTGTGCTCTAACAGTGAGTCAGTATTAACCAGCCTCTGAACATCCAAAGAACTGTTCTGATAACTTGGAATAATGAGTGTTCTGAGACTCAGTGGTGCAATGGTGAAGCATTCAGCTGCTAACTAGAAGGTTCAAACTCATCTAAGTGGCTCTGTGGAAGAAAGATCTACCAATCTGCTTCTGTAAAGATTACAGCCTAGAAAACCCTACAGGGTAGTTCTACTCTGTCATGCAGCATCAATATGAGTTGAAAACTGACTCAATGGCACCTAACTGAAATGACAACAACAAAGTACCTTCCATGTCTTATTTGCAATCCTCTCAATTCTTCTGTAAAACATATACTACCAGTATACTGGTTGCCATTAAGCTGATTCGGACTCATGGCAACCCCACGTGTGTAAGGGTAGAACTGTTCTCCACAAAATTTTCAGTGGTTGATTTTTGGACATAGATGAGCAGGACTTTCTTTTAAGGCACGTTTACTGTCTAGGAATCCAACAACAATTATTAGTATAATTATTTTATATATTAGGTAACTAAGTCTCATTGTCGTTAAAAGTTTGCAGGTAGTTAGGCGTGTTACAACAAATGATCATATATGACGGAAAGCCTGTCTGTCTCTATGTGGCTCCTTCTCACTTCATCTTCTGTTTCTTCTTTTAGCTACTCATGTCTGCCATCTTGTTTTTATCTCTTTGTCATATCAGAGAAACCATTCAATGCAATTTATGTGAGGAATATATTAATGTAAACTACAAAAATAATATACTGACCACAGATGTAGGCTGGTTTCCCCTTAGAGAGTACCTTGATTACTGGCAACAATTCAAAAGTACTGAAACAGTGGCTCTGGAAAGTAACTAACTGAATGGTTAACATTAAGTGTAACACTCAAATTGAGCTCCACATCCAGGAAGGAAGTGAGTTTTCTAATGAGGAGAAGGTAAAACCCATTCATTCTCAAAACACCATGTGCTACATATTCTTGTATAACCTGACGTGTTCCATGACTTTTGGGGCTTTTGTTCTGGAGGACCGTGGCAACAGAATGGAAATTTTACTTGGTATTTAGAGCATGCTGTCTTTGCACGTCTTAGGTATGTTGTTTTAGTGCATGTTGCACTCACCTTCAAATCGGATCTTTTATCACTCACCCAATGGCATTAAAGACCAAAGCAGAAAGAATGTGTGTATCTCCAAGACATGAGTTTTGAAGGAAGTTGATGAGTCCTGGCATGGGATATTGTGATGACTGTTCTATGTTCAAAAGAGAGAGATCCAAAATATATCATTAAAGATTGATGGTGTATCAAAAACAAGGAAAAGGGTGTTGAAAGAATGAAAGTGAGGGTGGTATTACTATTTATTTAGTACTTATCATGTGATTAAGGAGTCCTGGTGGTGCAGTGCTTAAGAAATGAGCTGATGACCGAAAGGCTGGCAGTTTCAACCCATCAGTTGCAGATGTTCCAGTCTGCATCAGTAAAGATTTACAGCCTTGGGAACCCTATAGTGCAGTTTAACTTTGTCCTGTAGGTTTGCTATGAGTCGAAATAGACTGGAAGGATGGCAATGGTTTCCTTTTTTTTGTTTTAACCATGTGATTAAAACTGTCCATGCACTTCATAAATACTATTTGATATATTTTCCCCAGCAACCCTATGTGATATGAACTTATTATTCCCATTTTATAGTTTAAAAAAATGAAATTGGAAAGACTTAAGTGAGTTGTTCATGTTGTGCCTGGATGTTCAATATAGATGTGGATGATGGTTTCCTAATAGTACAGATAAATCTGACATACGTATGGGAAAGAAAAGTTATAATAAAAGACTTGAACTAATACTGATATCTTCCAGAAATACCGTTCTGCTAAAAACAATGTGGAAAATGCATGCTAGATTCAAAGAATGTCATAGCTGGAAAAAATTGTGGTAGCAATTATTAACACTTTAGTGTGATTCCATGTAGATCAGCATCTAGATTAGATTCCACAGTGCTGCACCCTGCACCTGTCATTTATCCATGCTCAGGTTGCTCTATAAATACTGGATGGATAAAGGGATGTAACTAAGTTCGAAACTTGAAAGAAATGAAAAAGCCATTATCTTTCCCAAATTGTCAATTTCATCTGAAATTCTCCAATTATAAGAGCAAGCTGTCATTCTGCCACTAAAATGTTTGCTGAACGTATCTGTGCTTACACTGCGCAAGTGATACCTGAAAACAAGTAAATATAAAGGCAAAATTTCCCCTTCTGTGGAGTCCTTTGCTTTCATGTTCCAAGATGTTTCAAGTAAAATACTAATGCCAAAGGTTATTACCATCCCAGTCTTTGGTATTGACAATTTTCACATGCTTTCTACTTTGTGGATTATTGTTAAAATTAAAGTCCTCTAAATTTTTAAATAATTATATTTTGAAAAATTTTTGTTTGTTAATAGGAAAAGTGTTTTGTTGTTGAAGCTTCTTATCCATAGGAGTAGAGTTTACCCATGATTTTGAAGGAATCTTTCTAGAGCGAGGGCCTGTTAGTCTCTAAATACCATCAGGACACTGCAAAATTAAGATTTGAAAAGTGATTTTCTAGAGTTTAGTAATAGTACTAGGAAACACTGTTTACCTTCTCAGGTACACAATTATTTAACTTGTTTAGAAAAATAAAGTGATATTTTCAACCATGAAAAATGTTGCTTAGCTTATTAGATGTGCTTCTGAAAACACTAAAAAAATTATGGTAATTCTTCCATTAAAATGTCTTATGGGTTGGTAAATACTACAGTTTTAGCCTTTTATGGAGTTGTATCAGTGCAGAACTTCTGCTTAGTACAATGAAGGCATTGACATGAGGAAAATGTTATTATTTATACTTCTTAAGCTGTCCTTAGATACCTTAGACCTTAAACAGTATAATAAATCTGACAAGAGACAATAAGATTTTGGGGGCAGAAAACATAAAATGCTTTAAGGATTACAAAATTCTGAAAGCCACTTCAGCTTAAAAAATTGTCAAAAGTATGCTTAGTATAAAAAACAAAAACAAGGGGGCGGGGCCAAGATGGCAGACTAGGTAGATGCTACCTTGGATCCCTCTTGCAACAAAGACTCGGAAAAACAAGTGAATTGGTCACATACATGACAATCTATGAACCCTAACCATCAAACACAGATCTAAAGAGTTGACCTGAGTGACAGGTGAAAGAAAAGCTGTGCCCTGAACCAGCAACCATTTCTGGATCCCACAACCCGTTCCACAGCCTTGAGCCCTTGTGGTTCCCTGGTGCTGAGTGGCAGGGCTGATAGCGGCTTGCTGAGGCGGGGCAGGCACAGGATGCAGCCCTAACCCCTAGCCCCCTGGGGTGATCTCCGCAGAGACCAAGCCAGCGCAAGCAGCCTGCACACTGACGTGGCTAATGAGAGAATGAGCAACCATGGGGAAGCAGCGACTGTTTTCGGAGCCTGAAGCCAGCATCCCAGTCAGAAAACCTTGGCGCCAGGCTTTGGACAGGGCGCAGTGAAGCTGAGCATGGCATCCTGAGATGGTGCAAACACGAGATGCAGCCATAGCCCCCAAAAGTGAACTCGGGGGGAAGCCCAGCCAGTGCACGCAGGCAGCGCAGCAACACAGCTGACAGGAAGAGAAGTCACCGGAAGGCAGTGACTGGTTTTGGAGCCTGGACTGTGGCGTCCCAGCTGGGAAACCTTGGCTCTGGGCTTTGGACTGGGAGTGGAGGAACTGACCACTGCTTCTGAGACAGCACGTGCACAGAACAGGGGCCTGACCCTCGGGGGCAATCTCCACCCAGCCAATGCACACAGGCTATAGGCCCCTTGGGAATCTCAGATAAAACAGTCCTCACAAACAAGATAAGTAACTTTGTCTATATTCCTGGGTACTACTCTCTCCTATCTATCTGATCCCTCCCCTCCCCTTCCCAGGCAGCTTCATTAACATTGGAATTTCCTAGGCCACACAGTGAAGTTTTGTTTGTTTGTTTTGTCTTTTCCTAAGCCATTCTCCTGGCCTGATAGAAGCAGCTACAAAAAACCCAGAGACCAAATACCCTTCCCTGATGTCCCAAAATTGGACAAAAAAATACAGAGCCAGCTCCAGCCAAGCATATGAGATCCACAGTCTTGGGCTTTCATCCCTACAGGGAACAAGGTGGCTTTTATAATGCAAAGGCAATTCTGATACTGATCTGACTGTAATTGTTTTAGCAGACTACTGGAAAGACATGTTTCCCGGGTCTGATATCTCTGCATATTCAACAGAGCCCTCACTGACCCACAACGGGGAACTGAGGGCTAAAGCTCCACCCAAACCACCTAACCTTCTGCCATAGGTGTCTGAGGATAGTGACACCTACCAATCTGTAGAGGTACATGCATTGGGGGCCTAAGGTACAGCTACAGGGCCCACCCACCAAAGTGCTTTAGGAATAGAGACACACCTACCTCACTGGCACTTGGGGGAAGCCTGTCAGCATCCTGCCCCCCCGGAATGTGACCTGCTGCTACTAGAATCTGATGCACGACTATCACCACTACTCCTCTAAGCGAATGGGTGACAGTCTACCCCACACACTTGGTGACCCAAAATCAGATTCTACTCAAGAATAATGAATGGACACTTAGGCTTATATTTCTGGTACCAGTCCAAACCAGCTGGTAATAGCACATAAGTGATTCAAGGGCTACAACAATCAAGACAGCGCAATCTAGTAGCCCATCTACATATCCTGAAAGAAAATAAAACAAGATAAGACTCAGTGAGCAAATATAAGACAAATCAATAGAATACCTTATAGATGGCTCAGAGACAGCAGTCGATATCAAACCACATAAAGAAGCAGATCATGATTGCTTCTACAACTCCCCAAATTAAAGAATCAAAATCTTTCCCAAATGAAGATACAATCCTGAAATTGCCAGATGCAGAATATAAAAAACTAATTTACAATATACTTCAAGACATCAGGAATGACCTCCAGAATGAAATAAGGCAATCTACAGAAAAAGCAAAGGAACACACTGATAAAGCAGTTGAAAAACTCAAAAAGATTATTCAAGAACATAGTGGAAAAATTAATAAGCTGCAAGAATCCATAGAGAGACAGCATTCAGAAATCCAAAAGGTTAACAGTAAAATTACAGAATTGGACAACTCATTAGGAAGTCAGAGGAGCAGAATCGAGCAATTGGAATGGCGAGTGGGGGAGGTGGAGGATAAGGCAATTGACACAAATATAGTTGAAGAAAAATCAGATAAAAGAATTAAAAAAAAATGAAGAAACCCTAAGAATCATGTGGGACTCTATCAAGAAGAATAACTTCCATGTGATTGGAGTTCCAGAACCAGGAGGGATAACAGAACATAGAGAGAGAATAGTTGAAGATCTGTTGGCAGAAAATTTCCCTGACATCATGAAAGATGAAAGGATATCTATCCAAGATGCTCATCGAACCCCATATAAGATTGATCCAAAAAGAAAACCACCAAGACATATTATCATCAAACTTGCCAAAACCAACGATAAAGAGAAAATTTTAAAAGCAGCCAGGGATAAAAGAAAGGTCTCCTACAAAGGAGAATCAATAAGAATAAGTTCAGACTACTCAGCAGAAACCATGCAGTCAACAAGGTAACGGGATAACAGATACAGAGCACTGAAGGAGAAAAACTGCCAGCCAAGGATCATTTATCCAGCAAAACTCTCTAAAATATGAAAGCATAATTAAAACATTTACAGATAAACACAAGCTTAGAGAATTTTCAAAAACCAAACCAAAGCAATAAGAAATACTAAAGGAAATTGGTCAGAAAATCAACAACATCAGAGAACAACACAACACAAGGTCACAGAACAAAACATCCTGATATCAACACAAACAGGGAAATCACAAAAACAAATTAAGATTGATTTTAAAAAGCAAAAAATGTTCAAAACAGGGAATCATTGAACTCATTATGTAAAAGATCACAATAATCAAAAAGAGGGACTAAATACAGGAGGCACAGAACTGCCATATGGAGAGGAGAACAAGGCGATATAGGACAATACGAGTTAGGTGTTTACTTAGAAAAATAGGAGTAAATATTAAGGTAACCACAAAGAAGTCTAACAATTCCATAACTCAAGCTAAAAACCGAGAAATACATAATGACTCAGCAAACATAAATTCGACTACTATGAAAATGAGGAACACACAATTTACAAAGAAAAATGTCTCAGCACAAAAAAGTAAGTGGAAAAATGAAATCATCAACAACACACAAAAAGACATCAAACTGACAGCACTAAACACATACTTATCTATAATTACACTGAGTATAAATGCACTAAATGCACCAATAAAGAGACAGAGAGTCTCAGACTGGATAAAGAAACACGATCCGTCTATATGCTGCCTGCAAGAGACACACCTTAGAGACACAAACTAAAACTCAAAGGATGGAAAAAAATGTGAAGCAAACAACAATCAAAAAAGAGCCAGAGCAGCAATATTAATTTCTGACAAAATAGACTTCAAAGTTAAATCTACCACAAAGAATAAAGAAGGATACTACATAATGATTAAAGGGACAATTGACCAGGAAGATATAACCATAATAAATATTTATGCACCCAGTGACAGGGCTGCAAGATACATAAAACAAACTTTCACAGAACTGAAAAGTGACATAGACACCTCCACAATTATAGTAGGAGACTTCAACACACCACTTTCGGAGAAAGACCGGACTTCCAGTAAGAAGCTCAATAGAGAAACGGAAGACCTAATTGCTACAATCAACCAACTTGACCTCATAGACGTATACAGAACACTCCGCCCAACAGCTGCAAAATATATTGTTTTTTCTAGCACACATGGAACATTCTCTAGAATAGACCACATATTAGGCCATAAAACAAACCTTTGCAGAATCCAAAACATTGAAATATTACAAAGCATCTTCTCAGACCACAAGGCCATAAAAGTGGAAATCAATAACAGAAAAATCAGGGAAGAGAAATCAAATACTTGGAAACAGAAAAACACCCTGCTCAAAAAAGACTGGGTTATAGAAGACATTAAGGAGGGAATAAAGAAATTCATAGAATTTAATGAGAATGAAAACACTTCCTATCAAAACCTCTGGGACATCGTAAAATCAGTGCTCAGAGGCCAATTTATATAGGTAAATGCACACATACAAAAAGAGGAAAGAGCCAAAATCAGAGAACTGTCCCTACAACTTGAACAAATAGAAAGTGACCAACAAAAGAATCCATCATACAGCAGAAGAAAACGAATAATAAAAATTAGAGCTGAACTAAATGAAATAGAGAATAGAAGAACAATTGAAAAAATTAACAAAGCCAAAAGCTGGTTCTCTGAAAAAAAATAACAAAATTGATAAACCATTGGCCAGACTGACTAAAGAAATACAGGAAAGGAAACAAATAACCCGATTAAGAACCGAGATGGGCCATATCACAACGGACCGAAATGAAATTAAAACAATCATATCAGATTATTATCAAAAGTTGTACTCTAACAAATTTGCAAACCTAGAAGAAATGGATCAATTCCTAGAAAAACACTACCTGCCTAAACTAACACAATCGGAAGTAGAACAACTAAATAGACCCATAACAAAAAAAGAGAATGAAAAGGTAATCCAAAAACTCCCAACAAAAAAAAGCCCTGGCCTGGATGGCTTCACTGCAGAGTTCTACCAAACTTTCAGAGAAGAGTTAACACCCCTACTACTAAAGGTATTTCAAAGCATAGAAAATGAAGGAATACTTCCTAACTCATTCTATGAAGCCACCATACCCTGATACCAAAACCAGGCAAAGACACCACAAAAAAAGAACACTACAGACCTATATCCCTCATGAACATAGATGCAAAAATCCTCAACAAAATTCTAGCCAGTAGAATTCAACAACATATCCAAAAAATAATCCACCACGACCAAGTGGGATTTATACCAGGTATTTTCTTTTATGAAAGGTTGGTTTAATATTAGAAAAACCATTAATGTAACCCACCATATAAATAAAAGACAAAAACCACATGATCTTATCAATTGATGTAGAAAAGGCATTTGACAAAGTCCAACACCCATTTATGATAAAAACTCTCAACAAAATAGGAATTGAAGAAAAGTTCCTCAACATAATAAAGGGCATGTATACAAAGCCAACAGCCAACATCATTCTAAATGGAGAGAGCCTGAAAGCATTTCCCTTGACAACGAGAACCAGACAAGGATGCCCTTTATCACCGCTCTTATTCAACATTGTGCTAGAAGTCCTAGCCAGAGCAATTAGGCTAGACAAAGAAATAAAGGGCACCCGGATTGGCAAGAAAGAAGTAAAATTCTCTATTTGCAGATGACATGATCTTATACACAGAAAACCCTAAGGAATCCCCCCGAAAACTACTGAAACTAATAGAAGAGTTCGGCAGAGTCTCAGGTTACAAGATAAACATACAAAAATCTCTTGGATTCCTCTACATCAACAAAAAGAACATCGAAGAAGAAATCACGTAATCGATACCATTCACAGTAGTCCCCAAGAAGATAAAATACCAAAGAAATCTTACCAAAGATATAAAAGACCTATACATAGAAAACTACGACGTACTAGTGCAAGAAACTAAAAGGGACGTACATAAGTGGAAAAACATACCTTGCTCATGGATAGGAAGACTTAACATAGTAAAAATGTCTGTTCTACCAAAAGCCATCTATACGTACAATGCACTTCCGATCCAAATTCCAATGACATTTTTTAAAGTGATGGAGAAACAAATCACCAACTTCATATGGAAGGGAAAGAAGCCCCGGATAAGTAAAGCATTACTGAAAAAGAAGAAGAAAGTGGGAGGCCTCACTCTACCTGATTTTAGAACCTATTATACCTCCACAGTAGTCAAAACAGCCCGGTACTGGTACAACAAAGGCACATAGACCAATGGAACAGAATTGAGAACCCAGATCTAAATCCATCTGCATATGAGCAGCTGATATTTGACAAAGGCCCAGTGTCAGTTAATTGGGGAAAAGATAGCCTTTTTAACAAATGGTGCTGACATAACTGGATATCCATTTGCAAAAAAAATGAAACAGGACCCATACCTCACACCATGCACAAAAACTAACTCCAAGTGGATCAAAGACCTAAACACAAAGACCAAAACAATAAAGATCATGGAAGAAAAAATAGGGACGTTAGGAGCCATAATACAAGGCATAAACAGAGTACAAAACATTACCAAAAATGATGAAGAGAAACCAGAAAACTGGGAGCTCCTAAAAATCAAACACCTATGCTCATCTTAAAGGCTTCACCAAAAGAGTAAAAAGACCACCTACAAATCGGGAAAAAATTTTCAGCTATGACATCTCTGACCAGTGCCTGATCTCTAAAATCTGTATGATTCTGTTAAAACTCAACCACAAAAAGACAAACAACCCAATCAAGAAGTGGACAAAGGATATGAACAGGCACTTCAGTAAAGAAGATATTCAGACAGCTAAGAGACACATGAGAAAATGCTCTCGATCATTAGCCATCAGAGAAATGCAAATTAAAACTACGATGAGATTCCATCTCACTCCAACAAGGCTGGCATTAATCCAAAAAACGCAAAATAATAACTGTTGGAGAGGCTGTGGAGAGATTGGAACTCTTATACACTGCTGGTGGGAATGTAAAATGGTACAACCACTTTGGAAATCTCTCTGGCATTTTCTTGAAAACTTAAAAATAGAACTACCATACAACCCAGAAATCCCAATCCTCGGAACATACCCTAGAGAAATAAGAGCCTTTACACAAACATATATGTGCATACCCAAGTTTATTGCAGCACTGTTTACAATAGCAAAAAGCTGGAAGCAACCAAGGTGTCCATCAACAGATGAATGGTTAAATAAATTATGGTATATTCACACAATGGAATATTACACATCGATAAAGAACAGTGACGAATCTGTGAAACATTTCATAATGTGGAGAAAACTGGAAGGCATTATGCAGAGTGAAACTAGTCAGATGCAAAAGGACAAATAATGAATAATACCACTATTATAAGTTCTTGAGAAATAGTATAAACTGAGAAGAACACATTCTTTTGTGGTTACAAAATGGGGGAGGGAGGGAGGGTAGGAGAGGGTTATTTACTGATTAGTTAGTAGATAAGAACTTCCTTAGGTGAAGGGAAGGACAATACTCAATACAGGGAAGGTCAGTTCTACTGAACTGGACCAAAAGCAAAGAAGTTTCCTGGATAAAATGAATGCTTCAAAGGTCAGTGGAGCAAGGCCAGGGGATTGAGGACTATGGCTTAAGGGGACTTCTAAGTCAATTGGCATAATGAATTCTATTATGAAAACATTCTGTATCCCTCTTTGAACTGAGGCGTCTGGGGTCTTAAATGCTAACAAGCGGCCATCTAAGATGCATCAATTGGTCTCAACCCACCTGGATCAAAGGAGAATGAAGAATACCAAGGTCACGCGATAACTATGAGCCCGAGACAGAAAGGGCCACATGAACTAGAGACTTACATCATCCAGAGACCAGAAGAACTAGTTGGTGCCCAGCCACAACCAATGACTGCCCTGACAGGGAGCACAACAGAGGACCCCTGAGGGAGCAGGAGAACAGTGGGATAAAGACCCCAAATTCTCATAAAGAGACCAGACTTAATGGTCTGACTGAGACTGGAAGAATCCCGGCAGTCATGGTCCCGAAACCTTATGTTGGCCTAGGACAGGAACCGTTCCCGAAGACTACTCATCAGACATGGAAGGGACTGGACAATGGGTGGAAGAGAGATACTGATGAAGAATGAGCTGCTTGTATCAGGTGGACACTTGAGACTGTGTTGGCATCTCCTGTCTGGGGGGGAGATGGGAGGGTAGAGAGGGTTAGAGACTGGCAAAATGGACACAAAAGAAGAGACTGGAAGCGGGAGTGGGATGACTCATTAGGGGAAGAGTAAATGGGAGTATGTAGTAAGGTGTATATAAGCTTATATGTGACAGACTGACTTAATTTGTAAACTTTCACTTAAAGCTCAATAAAAATTATTTAAAA
Organism: Loxodonta africana; assembly: GCF_030014295.1. Classification (NCBI taxonomy): domain Eukaryota; kingdom Metazoa; phylum Chordata; class Mammalia; order Proboscidea; family Elephantidae; genus Loxodonta; species Loxodonta africana. The sequence continues at coordinate 69,930,814 of NC_087356.1, forward strand.
ATAACAAAACCATTGCAGTTGAGTTTCTTCTGACTCATAGTGACCCTATAGGATAGAGTAGAACTGCCTCCAGAGGTTTCCAAGGAGCAGCTGGTAGATTTGAGCTGCTGACCTTTTGGTTAACAGCCGTAACACTTAAACAGTGTGCCACCAGGGTTCCATGCTTATAATAGTGGCAATGAAGTATAGTAGATAAGCATTTAAAAGAAAATTAATAAGTTAATTTCATTTCAAATCATATACATGAGAGAGTGCAGTCACAACATAAGATACAAACATTCCAGGCAATATTAAAGATAGTGTTCTTTTTCTTTACTCTAGATCCTGTAGTACAACTAGAGTTGTGTTGTATATTAAATATCTAGCATATAAAAATGATCTAAAGTTAAAATAATGTCTTTTCTAGTTTTTTTCCCCACAAAGCAAGCCTTGAATTAAATTGCTTGAAAACACATTTTTTACAACTTAATAAATTAATTTTTAGATACTTCTGAATTTCATTTGTTTCAAAAATATTTTAAAAACTTCTAATAGCTAAGAGGGCGCCCTGGTGGTGTGGTGGTTAACAGCTGTGGCTGCTTATCCAAAGGTCAGCAGTTCAAATGGACCTGCTGCTCCTTGAAAATCCTGTGGGGCAGGTCTACTCTGTCCGATAGGGTGCTATGAGTTGGAATCGAATGGATGGCAACCGGTTGATAGCTGAGATATGCGAAGTTCCAAAATCAAGGAAAAACAAGTTTAAAAGTTAGGAAGAATACTTGCCTAAGATATTTGAGAGGAGCAGAGCTTAAATTTCAAACAAAAAATGTGTGTATAATATAAAACAAGAAAAACCAAACCCACTGCTGTTGAGTCGATCCTGACTCATACCAGCAAAACAAAAAAGTCACTGTCTCGTCCAGCCTGACTTATGGCAAGTCCATGCGTGTCAGAGTAGAACAGTGCACCACAGGGTTTTCAGTGGCTTCTTTTGGGGGAAGTAGATCACCAGTCCTTTCTTCTGAGGCACCTGGGTAGACTTAATTTCCAACCTTTCTGCATCTCTGAATGGACTTAAACCTCCATTCTTCTGTTTAGCAGCTGAGTAGGTTTACCATTTGCTCTACCCAGGGACTCCAAAGACACAGTAGTTATACTAAATTACTAGTATATTGTATCATAAATGAATTTCAAGATGATCTTTAGATACTTCCAGTATAAATAACATAACTTACATGTCTCCAGAGCAGGTACTAGCCTGGGTGCCATTAAAATATATATTTATATGAAATGATTCAAGTTAAATCAGACATATTAGCATTAGTTTGCTCCTATGCTCCTTCTTACCTGGGCTATTATTCTTAAAACTGAGGAAAGGGTGCTTTTCTTACACGCTCTATTGAGTCATTTCACACTACAGCCTGCTTCTCTGCTGTCACCTGGCCCCCGTCTTCCAAAAACAACTCTATATTGGATCTTTCTCATTTTTGCCACTCACTATTTCCTGGAGCTGATAGGACTGCTCATGCTAACATTGTTTTTTTTAAAACTTTTTTTTTTTTTTTAAGGTACCTCTAAAACATGACTGGGGAATAGAATACATTTTTATTAAAGGTTTGAGTATAAAGAGTTATTATACCACAGGCAGAATACAACTGCAAATGGAGTAGTAGAAAGCCATGGCCATGAAGAATGTCTTACTGGCATTGTCTCTCCAGCAGCCTGAGTTCGTCTGTCATGTTCTCCTATCTTCCTTCATCAACAGTTGCAAATCCCTGAACTTGGGAAGAAGTAGTCCAGTAGATATATTTTGTTTGCTAACACAGTGCTTGAGAAATATGTTTGAATTTAGGGCCTTTTACAAAATGTGAATTTTTCAAATCGCTAATCTTTATGTCCTACCCCTTTGTAAATTTCTGTTACCCATTTGATCCATAAAGGCATTCAAGTTTGTGACTCCTCACTAAATCCTTCTTCCAATTCTCAAATTTAGGGAACCAACTCTTCCTAGAGGGGAAAAATAACAACTCCAAAATTTCCTTTTATTAAAGTACTAAAAATTAACTTTAAGATTTGCCAAGATTCCTCAAATGTAAATGATTCTAAGGGTCAGCTCATAATATTACATCAATTCCTGGAGCTTTGTTTTTCACAAATGCCTTCAGTGCAGCTTGGACATCTTCCTTCAGTAGCATCGGTTTCTGATCATATGCTACCTCTTGAAATGGTTGAACGTCGACTAAATCTTTTTGGTATAATGACTCTGTATATTCCTTCCACCATCTTTTGATGCTTCCTGCATTGTTTAATATTTTCCCCTACAGAATCCTTCACTTTGTAACTTGAGGCTTAAATTTTTTCTTCAGTTCTTTCAGCTTGAGAAATGTGGAACGTGTTCTTCCTTTTTGGTTTTCTACTTCCGCTCTTTGCACATGTCATTATAATACTTTACTTTGTCTTCTCGAGCTCCCCTTTGAAATATTTTTTCAGTTCTTTTACTTTATCATTTCTTTCTTTTTCTTTAGTTGCTCGATGTTCAAGAGCAAGTTTCAGAGTCTCCTCTGACATCCATCTTTGTCTTTTCAATGACCTCTTGCTTTCTTCACGTATGATGTTCTTGATGTCATTCCACAAGTCATCTGGTCTTCGATCATTAGTGTTTAAGGTGTCAAATTTATTCTTGGGATGGTCTCTGAATTCAGATAGGATATACTCAAGGTCATATTTTGGCTCTCATGAACTTGGTCTGATTTTCTTCAGTTTCAGCTTGAACTTCCATATGAGCAATTGATGGTCTGTTCCACAGTGAGCCCCTGGCCTTGTTTTGACTGATGATATTGAGCTTTTCCATCATCACTTTCCACAGATGCAGTCGATTCGATTCCTGTGTATTCCATCTGGCAAGGTCCATGTCGCCATTTACGTTGGTGAAAAAAGGTATTTGCAACGAAGTCGTTAGTCTTTCACAATTCTATCATTTGATTTCTAGCATTGTTACTATCACCAAGGCCATACTTTCCAACTACTGATCCTTTTTTCTTGTTTCCATCTTTTGCATTCCAATCACCAGTAATTATCAATGCATCCTGATTGCATATTCGATCAATTTCAGACTGCAGAAGCTGATAAAAATCGTCAATTTCTTCATCTTTGGCCTCAGTGGTTGGTGCATAAACTTGAATAATAGTGGCATAACTGGTCTTCCTTGTAGGTGTATGGATATTACCCTATCACTGACAGCATTGTACTTCAGGGTAGATCTTGAAATGTTCTTTTTGACAATGAATGCAACACCATTCCTTTTCAAGTTGTCATTCCTGGCATAGTAGGCTACATGAATGTTCAATTCAAGATGTCCAATACCAGACCATTTGGCCTCACTAATGCTTAGGATATTGATGTTTATGCTTTCCATTTCTTCTTTGATGATTTTTCATTTTCGTAGATTGATACTTCGTACATTCTAGGTTCCAAGTGTTAATGGCTGTTTGCTGCTTTTTCTTCTCATTTTGAGTCATGCCATGTCAGCAAATGAAAGTCCTGAAAGCTTTACTCCATCCATGTCATTAAGGTCAACTCTACATTGAGAAGGCAGCTCTTCCCCAATCGTCTTTCGAGTGCTTTCCAATCTGGGGGGCTCATCTTCTGGCGCTATATCAGACAATGTTCCACATAGTTAAAGAGGCAGTTGTTCAGACAGAACAAGCAGATACTGAGTGGTTTAAAGTCACGAAAGGTGTGTGTCGGGGATGTATCCTCTCACCATACCTATTCAGTCTGTATGCTGAGCTAATAATCCGAGAAGCTGGAGTATAGGAAGAAGGATGGGCCATTAGGATTGGAGGAAGACTCATTAACAACCTGCATTATGGTGATGACATAATCTTTCTTGCTGAAAGTGAATAGGACTTGAAGCACTTACTAATGAAGATCAAAACCTTAGTATGGATTACACCTCAATGTAAAGAAAACAAAAATCCTCACAACTGGACTAATAGGGCACATCATAATAAACAGAGAAAAGATTGACATTGTCAAGGATTTCATTTTACTTGGATCCACAATCAATACCCATGGAAGCAGCAGTCAAGAAATCAAAAGACTCATTGCATTGGGCAAATCTGCTGCAAAGGACCTCTTTAAAATGTTGAAAAGCAAAGATGTTACCTTGAAGACTAAGGTGCACCTGACCCAAGCCATGGTATTTTCAATTGCATCATATACATTTGAAAGCTAGACACTGAATAAGGAAGACCGAAGAAGAATTGATGCCTTTGAATTGTGGTGTTGGCAAAGAATATTGAATGTACCATGGCCTGCCAAAAGAACAAAAAAATCTGTCTTGGATGAAGTACAACCAGAATGCTCCTTAGAAGCAGGGATAGTGAGGCTGGGTCTTACATACTTTGGACATGTTGTCAGGAGGGATCAGCCCACGGAGAAAGACATCATGCTTGGTAAAGTACAGAGTCAGTGGAAAAGAGGAAGATCTTCGGCAAGACAGATTGACACCATGGCTGCAATAATGAGCTCAGGCATAACGAGTATAAGGATGGCGCAGCCCAGGCAGTGTTCTGTTCTATGGTACAGAGGGTTGCTATGAGTCGGAAATGACTCGACAGCACCTAACAACAACAACAAGGATCGGCTGGATGTAAGAAATTAGTTTATGATGAAATACGGTGAGTATATGCCCTGCTGAAAAATATTCCTTTTTTTTTTTTGTAGAAAAAATTAAAAAAACAGATAACAATACTTAATGCTTAAAGACTGGATGCTTTCCTTCGAGTATCAAGAATAAGAGACTACTCTAGCCATTTCTGTTCAATATGACACGTGAGGTTCAGGGCACAGTGATTAGTCTGAAAATGAATTAAATTTGCCCAGATTGGAAAGGAGGAGGTAAAACCATCTCTACTACAATATTATAAAATTTATATATGGAAAATCCATAAAAAACATATTAAACTTAATTTAAAAGTACAGCAAAGTTGCAGCTTAAAGATCAACATACAAAATTCAATTGCATTTCTGTATGCTGACAATGTTGTTTTTAGGTGCCATCTAGTCGCTTCTGACTCCTAGCAACCATATGCAAAAAAGAACAAAACACTGCCAGGACCTGAACCATCCTCGTCATTGTTGCTTGTTTGAGCCCATTGTTGCAGCCACTTGTGTGACTCCATCTCATCGAGGGTCTTCCTCTTTTTTGCTGACCCTCCACTTTACCAAGCAAGATGTCCTTCTCCAGGGGCTGGACCTTCCTGAGAATATGTCCAGCGTACCTGAGGTGAAGTCTTGCCATCTTCTCTTCTAAAGAGCATTCTGGCTGTACTTCTTCCAAGACAGATTTATTCATTTTTTTGGCAGTCCATGATATATTCAATATTCTTCACCAATGCCATAATTGAAATACATCAGCTCCTTTTCCGTCTTCGTTATTCATTGTCCAGCTTTCGCACGCATATGAGGCAAATGAAAAGACCATGGCTTGGGTGAGGAGCACCCTAGTCCTCAAGGTAACATTTTTACTTTTTAACAATATGTCATTAGATTTCTAGTATTAGCCATTTTGAACTGAACAACCACATGGTCTATTATTGAGGAATGACAAATTGAAGAGGATTGGAGTCACATTCATCTTCAAAAAGAACATTTCAAGATCTCTCCTGAAATACAACCATGTCAGTGATAAGATAATATCCATATGCCTACAAGGCAGACAAGTTAATACATTATTATTCAAATTTAAGCATCAACCATAAGGCCAAAGATTTAAAAAAATGAAGATTTTTACCAACTCCTGCAATCTGAAAATGATCAAACATGCAATCAAGATGCATTGATAGTTACTGGTGATTGGAATGCAAAAGTTGGAAATAAAGGTGAACGGTCAGTAGTTGCAAAACATGACCTTGGTATTAGAAACGATGTGGGAGATCACATGATACAATTTTGCAAGACCAACAACTTATTCATTGGAAATGCCTTATTACAACAACATAAATGGCAGCTAAATGAATAGACCTTGCCACATAGAGTGAACAGCAATCAAATAGACTATTTCCGTGAAAAGAGACAATGGAGAAACTCGGTATCATCAGTCAACAAAGGCAGGGGCTGACTACAGAACAGAGAATCAATTGCTCATGTGCAAGTTCAAATCGAAGCTGAAGAAAATTAAAACAAGTTCCCAAGAGCCAAAATACAACCTTAAGAGTATTCCACGTGAATTTAGAGACCGTCTCAAGAGTAGATTTGACAGATTGAACACTAATGACCGAAGACTAGATGGTACCTAACCACAACAACATCTAGAATATGTTAAGAATTCTTTCAACTGAACAACAGAAAAACCCTCAATAAAAATACCAGCAAAGAACTTAAATATACATTTCTCTAAAAAAAGATATACAAATGGCCTATAAACACATTAGAAAATGCTCAACATTATTAGCTAATACAAGAATGGAAATCAAAGCCAGAATGAGACACCACTTCTCATCCACTAGGATAACTCTAATTACAAAGAAAAGCAATAAAAAGTTTTCCAAAGATGTGGAGAAATCAGAAGCTTCATACATTGCTGGAGGGATTGTAAAATGTTATAACTGCTTAGGCAGTTCATTGAATGCTAAATACAGAGTTAGCCAGCAATTACACTCTTGGGTACATAACCAAAAGAATTTAAAACATAGGTACACACAAAAGCTTCTGCATGAATGTTCAGAGAAGAATTATTCATAAAAGCCCAAATGTCCACCAAGTGATAAATGAATAAACAACATGTGGTTTATCCATAAAAGGGAAAGTTATTCTGCAATAAGAAGAAACGAAGTACTAAGATCTGACACATCATAAATGAAATTTGAAAACATTATGTTAAATGAAAGAAGGCATTCACAAAAGGCCACCTATTGTATGATTCCATTCATATGAAAAGTTCAAAATATACAGATGTATGGAGACAGAAAATAACTTAGTGTCTGCCAGGTGGTAGAGCAAGAGGAGAGTGAAGAATGACTCCAATGAGTATGGGGATTGTTATGAAGTAGATGATGAAAATGCTCTAAAATTAGGTAGTTGTGAGGGTTGTACAACTCTATGGACATACCTAAAAACACTGAATTGTACACTTTAAAAGGGATAAGTTTGTTGTGTGAAATTATATGTCAAAGCTGCTGTAAAAGTAATAAAAACCGCCACCACCACCACAGCAACAACAAAATAGTAACTCCATGCTGATAGTTCTCCACCCTACTCTAAGCCTTTCCCATCTAGGTTACACCTGGTGTATACCTCTTTATTTATTTCAGACATTCCCTTAAGTTCTTCTCCAAACAATGAAGTATTCCCCTGTCAAAAAAATTAAGCTATAGTTCTCAAAAACTATGACTATTTTTTACAATTATAATGGTTTTTTCTCTCTAATACATTAGCAAGAAAAATATAGGTCTTGCTAATCATGAATTGGGATCTCTGGTGGCACAGTGGTTGAAAATTCAGCTGCTAACCAAAAGATAAGCAGTTCAAGTCCACCAGGCTTGGAAACCCTATGGGGCAGTTGTACCCTGTCCTATAGGGACACTGTGAGCCAGAATCCACTCAATGGCAACAAGTTGGTTTTGGTTTCTTAATCATGAATTATTAATAAATTACATATATGTGGTATTGTAACCTGACCCTATGAATGCCAGTAAAATTTCATTATCTTTAAACTAGCTCAAGACAGATTTGGCTTGTCCTGCATGTTCGGAAAGGCCAGCTGTGACCACTAATTGGCGTCAAGAGAGGAAGAAGCAACAGGGGGAACCAATCAGAAGGAAAATCAGCATCTGAACCCTATTCCAAAGCAAGAGATCCAAAAGAACCACATCACCTCCTGTTTCCTGACTGCCTTCTAGTATTTTCCCTTCTCAGTATGCCCGTGTGGCTTCCATCTTGCTGCCCAAACCACATATAAGCCCTGCTTTTTTTTTTCTCCATAGCTCAGGTAGACAGATCTCAGGAACTTCCTTCCTTTCCTTGCTCTGGGCACTGCAATAAAGTTACATTCTCTTTCTCAAAGACCAGTGACCAGATACTTGGCAAGTCTGAGCATCCCAGACAAGGACCCAGCTTCTAGAGTGGGCATATATAACGGTAGGCATATACCCTATTTAAGATTTCCTCCTGTGTCGTTTATCACAGAAAACTAATGAACAAATATAAAAATAAAATTATTGCTTCAAACCAAATCAAACCCATTGTCAATGAGTGAATTCCAATTCACAGTGACGCTTTAGGACAGGGTAGAACTGCTCCATAGGGTTTCTAAGGCTATAAATCTTTACAGAAGCAGACTGCCACATCTTTCTCCATTCAGCAGCTGATAGGTTTGGACTGCCACTTCCAGGCAGATTTAAGTGAGGTACCCAGTAATGTGTTAACTGACATAGGCTTTCCTCTGGTTCCAGATAGCTTGCCATTAGCAGATGGCAACGTTCCCCAGCTCTGGGTCAGTTCCATACTTTATTATGAGGAATTTAAAGATATTTAGAGCACAAGCGGTTTGCACTTGGTTACCAGCTGAAAGGTTGGTGGTTGAACCCAATAAGAAGTGCCATGAAAGAAATGCTTGGCAATTTGTGTCCATAACAATTATAGCCCAAAACTATATGCACCTCAGTTCTATTGTGTAACATAGGGGGTCACCACAAATCAGAACCAAATTGAGGACAATGGATTTAGAGTACAAACCTGTCCAGTCATGATCAAGCCAAAACTGCTGTTGCTTTCGTAACCCCAGAAATTGTGATTTACCAGTTAGTTACTTTTCATGAAATCTCAGTTACAGTTTTAAATCAGTCCCTTCATTTGATCTCTTTTAAAGGAGCTGAGTTGCTGTATCCTCCCATATCCCTGACTCTTTACATTGGCCAGTTGACTGATTTTCCTGTATTCTTTGCCTCACAAGGCTGACTCATTAATAATAGCCCACATCAGAGAAGCCCCAGTATCTATCGTACAGCCTTTGTAACTCTGATTGCAGATGTAGGGCTGTGATCCACTGCTATATTTTTACATAAATAACATGCGTCTTCTACAGTTGTTTGCCACCCATTCCCTCCCTCCACACCTAAGGTATTTTAGTAAGTGTGCTATGCTAATTTTTTTTTTTTTTTTTTTTTACAGAATTATGTTAAAAAAGAACTGGCATACCACACTTCTGAAAACAGCTCACAGGGAAAGGGAGTGGTTGGCAAACAAACCTAGAAGAGACACATTATCTGAGTAAAAATGCAGTATATGTGACCAACACTCCTGCCCTTGAAATATGACTCTGACACATGCTGTTTAATTCCTGTCTGTTTGAATCTCCTGTAACTGCTGTTTGTGGAGGGTTCACAAAATTACCTGTCCTGTATCAGTGGTCTTAGCCTACGTTAACTGACTCACCTTAGAAATCAATGAATCCTGAGCAAAACAGTTCAACAAAAAATATATTGTGAGCTCTCATAAAGGAAGCAGCGACGATTCAAAGCCAGCATAAGATTGCTAAGGTACGTCAACCATTTTTGTCTTGAGTTTTACTGGATTGGTAGAATAAAAGAATTATGTAATCCTAGGTTATCTTGATTTCAGTAAAGTATTTGCTAAATGTCTTGTAATATTCTCATGTACATGATGTGGTTATGTGTGGTGGATGAAATATGGAAAAATATCTGTGAATTCAAAGAGGATCCCAAGACTAAATATAAGGTGAATAATCTGGAGTTACCATTCCATAGGACTTTATACATAGTTTTGTCTTGAGAAATCATTTTTTGAATAATTGAATGAAAGCATAGAAAAAAATTATTACAAAATTCATAGATAACATCAACATAGAAAATAGTAACGAACGCTTATATGATGATAATGATTCAAAAAGATATTCTTAGGCTGTGCAAATGGACTGAGATTTAAAAGAATAAACTTAACAGTGACAAACATAAAATTTTCTGTGTAACATAAATTTATTGATTTCATGGATATCTGGACACCTAGCATGAGCCAGAAATTATTTAGGGTACTCAGAAGAGAGATGAATATGGTAGAATTCCCTGTTATTCAGAATCTTACAGTCTCAAAAGAGTGAAGGGCAGACTAGAAACTGTAATCAATGTTTTGACCTCACACGCCCTATAGGAAAACAGTGAATATGGTACTAACTCAGAATTGGGGGCGGGGGTGGTCACTGCAGAGACATAGCAGGAGGGACAGCGAGAAGCACTTGCTTCCACGTGGCAGACAAGGCTCAGAATGACATTAAGAGGCACAGCGTATGCGAAAGGCACCTGACTGAAGCAATCTGATGGGGGGGGTGTAGGGAGGGGGAGACATTTCTGCTAACAGGTCATGGCTATCAATGTCTATTCTTGAAAATGGGGTGGAGGTACAAATTAGAGATTGCCCTTGTACACGTGTTACCCTCTTTTACCCCTAGGTCATTGATGACTTCTAAGAGAAACCTGAATATAGAAAGGTAAGTAGGAGTAAGCCCCTCTTGCACAATGTTCAAAATTGAGAACCATTGAACTAACATCTTCATGTTTTGCATGAACAATCTGCATCAAGAGAAAAACCAAAAAAACCAAACCCATTGTCATTGAGTCAGTTTGGTCTCAGAACGACCCTATAGGACAAAGTAGAACTGTCCCATAGGGTTTCCAAGGAGTGCCTGGTGGATTTGAACTGCTGGCCCTTTAGTTAGCAGCCATAGCACTTAACCACTATGACACCAGGGTTTTCATCAAGAGAAAATCATCTGAAAATGCAATTAATCCCAAAGGATTCATTAAAAGGATCATAATATTCACAGCAAGGGACGTGATAGCCACACAGGATCAACTGCATCTGGTGAACTGTGCTTAGTTCTAGGTGCTGTATTTTAGGAGGGCCATTTACAAATTATAATTATCCAGAAAAATTGAAGATTTGGATCAAGATAATTTACAACAAATATCCACATAATTAATAATACAGTCAAGAGATTGGACTTATTGTATGTTACCTCAGGTGGCAGAGCTATGTCTAATGTCTCAACATCAAAACATTTCTAATGATAAATGTGTCTGAAAGTAGGATAGGTTAAAATGTGAAAAAAGATAATTTTCTGTCTTCAAATGCATTACATGGAAAAATGGGTAGCCATTTGACAGGTAGCTTTTGGAAATTCCTAAAAAGAAAAAAAAAATTTTTTTTTTTTAAGAAGGCTAAGGCTTCATGAAGATTAAAACGTTCTAGGACAGATGGGATTCAGAAACTCGCTGTTTCTCTGCGTGGAATGCTTAGCCAGGCTGCTCTGTATGCTTTAGACTAAGTGCCCCTAAAGGAAATAAAATAAGCTCTTAGTAACGTTGGTGGTGGCAGTTCAAAACAGAGACTCCTTGTTTCTCTTTTACTGAGAGATCAGAATGCAGATCTCAGTTTCTGAGTTGCTCATGTAAATATTATGAATCCAAGTTGTGATTCCCTAGTGTAACTCCTCAAAGTGCTACCTGAGACACACACAAGTGGCATGTTTTTATCCAGGGTTTGGATATACAACATGTCTCATCAAAAACATATAGATAGAAGTTCCCTCAAGATTTCTGTTCACCAGGGATTAGCTATTGGGGAAAAAGGAGCAATTAAAATTTCCTTTTATCAGTTTGTATGATGTTCACATTAGCTCTCTTGTGTATAATATTCTCTCTCAGTGTTAAACAGTAGACAGTCATTAGATTATTGACTAGAAATCAAGTGCTGGCAGACATTGTTCTAGGAGGTCCTTATGACAACAGCTTCCAACATGAATATAATTTCTGAAATATTTCAAGCCATGTTTTAATCTTTTTCTATTTAAGCTTTAGAGAAATAGTTCATTGTATTTTTAGAGTTCTCTTTGTGGTTTTGAAGGCTATTTTTCTTAAACACTTATTATGCACCATACACAATTCTAAACTTGTTACGTTTATTAACACATTTAATCCTCACACAGCCCATTGTGGAAGATATTAGATTGAATCAAGTGGCAATTTCATATGACTTAACTTAATATAGTATGCCCATTTAAAAAATAATGGAGCTGAACCACAGAAACATAATTTGCCTATACTTACCCAGGTAGTAAGATGAACTTTCGTTTGCTCATAAATGATTACATTTAGTATGCTACATTTTTAAGGGTTCAATCATTTATTCATTTAATACACGGGCAAAGCATCATGTAGTGTGTTACAATACCAAAAACCCATCATTATCAAGTCAATACCGACTCATAACAACCCTATAGGATAGAGCAGAACTGCCCTGTAGGGTTTCCAAGGAGCTGCCGATGGATTCGAACTGCCAACCTTTTGGTTAGCTGCCGAGCTATTAACCAGCACCCCACCAGGGCTTTGTGTGTTAAAATATACACTTAGAAATACGAAACTATATTTTTAAACAAATTTATCTTTAACTGAACTTAACATATATTTTGTAAACAGTCACATAACACTTACCTTTGTGGAGCAGTGGTTAAAACAATCTACTATGAACCAAAACGCCAGTGGTTCTAAACCACCAGTGGCTCCAAGGGAGAAAAAGGTGACAGCCTGCTTCCTTAAAGATTTAGGGCCATGGAAACCTTGCAGTCGGAATCCACTGGGCAGCAGTGGGTTTGGTTATTTTGGTTTTGTACATCCAACGTTTGAAGCACTCTACTGCTTTAGTCCTCCCATGCTTATCAATATGCTTTACTCTCTTTTATGAATGAGGAAACTGAAGGACAGAGAGGTTAATCAACTTTTGAGCATGAAGGCACTATCAATAATTATGCAAAGACAAGTTATAAATAAAAATTGTGGATGGTAAGCTGAGATACGTGGTTACCTATTACGAAAAATAAATAAAACTGAATTTATGCTATCACTAAAAAAAATATGTGGTTACCTATTATGAAAAATAAATAAAACAGAATTTATGCTATCACTAAATACTCATAAAATCATTCATTCATTTGTCCAGTAAAGGTATTTATTTCCTATTATTTGAAAAGCCTTGTACTGGGTGCAAAGGTTATAACGTTAAGCAGACTAAATATAGTATCTTTTCTTAGGTAGATGACTGTCTAGTACTGTTTTGTGCTCTCCAGTACGATGGCCACTAGTCACAAGGGGCTATTTAAAATTTAACTAAATTAAATTAGATTAAATACTTTCACAGTCACGCTAGCACATTTCAAGTGCTCAATAGCCACATGACCAGTGACTACCGTATTGGGGAATACAGTGAGCACATTACTATTATTGCTGGAAGTTCTATTGGACAGTGCTACTCTAGTAGAAGAGGAAGAAATGATGAAATAATTTAACATAAAATTATAACGATGATACTTGCTGTGGAGTACAGGTCCATTTTCTAATGAGACCTCAAGCATCACGTATTTGCATAACTAGATGAAATCACTCAATTGCTGGAGCCCAGAAGTTCTACTCCAAGTTTATGTTACATCCATCTTGACAACAAAGTGGAAGAGGTATGGGGAATTTCTGGTTTCCACTGCACTAAAGCATCTCCATCTGTCAAATATTTCTCATGTCGCATTTCATGTAACATTTCGCAAGTCCTCAACATTCTGGCCACTTAGGTGGGTCCTGTTAGTTTGTCAATTTCCCTTTCAAAGATATTGTCCAGAACCTACCAGTTGGTGCCTTCAGGCCTTCCCTGACCTTAAAACTCTTTGGTCATGTACATCATTCATAGGATTTTGTCTAGAAACACATTTCTATCCTATGGGAGCTAGTACTAGTTAAGAATGCAAACTTTGGAGTCACATGAATTGTAGCTCAGGTCCTTGTCCTGCCCTTTACTGCCTGCATGACACAGGAAAGTGACTTAACCTGTGTAAAAGTCAGTTTCCTTACCTTCAAAATGACACTAATAACAGTACTTATGTCATAGATTTATCCTAAGTATTAACATAATGTATATGCTTGAAATATGTAAGTATGTGGGAAATGTTAGTAATTATTAGTATACATTAGCACTTTGGCTAAAGTGGACTCAACAGTATTTCCAGAAAAATTATTCTAGACATACCTTTAATTGATTTTCTGTAGTTACACTAAATTTGCTAAAAGTAATGAATCTCTTTGTATCCTTTCAAGTCCCTTTTCTTTACAGGACCAATGTTTCAGGTTTTCTACCTCTTGATTTCAATTTTTTTGTTTTTTGTTTTGTTTGTTTTTGCATCTGAAGACTGTCCAGAAATCACCGCTACTTCCAGTGCCTTGACCATGATGCTTATAAAAAGTATTGTCCAGTGCCGTCCATGAAGCTGACAAATCAATAGCCTGAGCTCAGTGGATGAGGCTGATGGCCATCTGATGCTCTCAGAATAACCTCACACTGTCTGCTGCAGGGACTGCTTTATTAGAATCATCTTGCTAATTTTAATCCAGTACATTTGTTTCCTTCACATGTCAAATCAAACTTCTAAATAATCCAACATGGTGGTTAGAATCAGAAGTCTCAAAAGGACTGGATTTATTCATTGAAATATACAATGCAATAGGAATATGTAGTGCCCTTGAATTAAACTAAAGTTATCCTTTCACTAGGGCTACCTCTACGTTTATAAGAATCATACACAATCAAGAAATATTGTTTGAGCGACTAAAATGAGATTTGTCTTGAGGGGATACAGGGAAGACTCATGCCTTCATGGAGTTCAGTTAGAAGGCTAGATTAAAACCTGTCACAAAACAGTTAAACAATGCAAGACTCAAGTATATGCTTGAGCCAGAATTAGAATCACAGATCACTTATTAAGTGCTTTAGAAGTCAGAGAAAGCGGCATGGAGAAAGTATCAACTCGGTCTTGATGACAAAGAAATAAAAGTTAAACAGGATATAGAAATTGTAATTTTAAATAAATGGAGTAAAATGTTTATAAATAGGACATGGGATGAAGCAGTGTGCCTGAGGAATATGAAGACTGTTCTGAGGAGAATGAGCATTTGTTTCTGGTAGAATAGTAAGAGTTGAAGTTGGTGGCATTAGGTAGACAGGGCTTTGAAGACGATATGGAGACTTTTTGACATGAAATTTATTGGTTCATATATTTTCATTATCTGGTAAATACTAAATTATTATTATGTGTCAAACAATAAACCGGATGTCGTGAGGGACATAAAAATGAGTTAGACGTGGAAGCCATTATCAAAATGTTTACTCTTCGAGGCGGTATTTTTCTATTGGTTTCTAATTCTGTCTTCATTCTTCCCTCCTTGGTGCCTCAGTTACTTTCCCCTAACTTTATAGTTGACTATGTTGATTAGTGAATAACTATTCTCTAAAATTAATTGCTTCTTTATACAATCAAGAAGAATAAATATAACAATAATTAGTTATTTCCATTTTATTTTCTGGTTGTGATATCAATTTGACGTTGGTTGTTGGAAATCAGGAATGAATCCAGTTGGGCAGAGATGCATTTCTGAATGATGAGTCCTAAGTCTGTTTGGGGATAAGCTTACCTATATTCAGTTACTGTTACATCTTTGGGACTCAATAGCCTATTTTCCTTCTATGGTATTTAATTCAGTGTGGAGAAGTCACAATATAAAAGTATCTATTTATGTGACTTGGACCTTTGTTGCCACATTTCCAAAGAAAAAGACTTGAACTCTATTGCCTCCAAGGTCCCTTCCATTTTTGCCAAGCTTTGAGAAAAATGGAATCCACAGAACAAGGGATTGAAGGGCTATAACACATTGGTCTAGGCGACTAAGAATACTATAAATGCCTCTCTTGGAAATTTTAAAAATTACATAATTTATGGTTTACTCTCATTTCTCCTTAGAGACAATTGACTTACTGATTGCCTCTTCTTGTTTTTGTGCTTTTTCTCACACTTAAAAATTGAAACCTTTCACCATCCCCTTTCCATGGCTTTGGCCTTGTTCATTCCCAAATCTGTTATTTCCTTGGACTGAATATAGATTATACCCTGAAAACCAAATTCATCTGCAAGGTCGTTGTTTTAGGGATCTCACAGCACAGTTTTACCTTGGACTGCCAGAAGACAAGGAACGTTGAGATCAATCTAAATGTTGTTTAGCTTCTCAGGAATACTTAAAACAACTAGTACCATTGCTCTCAAATTCATTTCAACTCATAGTGACATTATAGGACAGAACAGAACTTCTCCATAGAGTTTCCAAGGAGTGACTTGTGATTCAAACTGACAATATTTTTGGTCAGCAGCCAAAAGCTTAACCATTGCACCATCAGGGCTACCTGGAATACTTACCCACTATCTTTGAGTAGATGGCGACTCATAGGGACCCTATAGGACTGAGTAGAATTGCCCCATAGGGTTGGAAGCACCTTTCGAATTGGAATTGCTGATCTTTTGGTTTGCAGCTGAGCTCTTAACCACTCAGTTACCAGAATGATAAAATAGCCATTCATTTAGGAAAAATATCTCTGAGTCTCTATTAGCCATAAACATCAGAGACTTTAATTCTCTCAGATAGAAGTCAAAATTCAGGAAGGTAATATTTACACTGAGTCTAAACCATTAACAGCATTTATCATTATACAGCAATGATGCATTTATTTTGGCTACTTTTCTATATCTTGAGAGGTAATTGTAAGTCAAGTCAGTTCCATTTGTAGCCATCTGCTATAATCTCTACATTTAGAACAGTAACTATGAAGACCAAAAAAGTCTGTTGCTGTGGAGTTGATTCCTATTCATAGTGACCTTTTAGGACAGAGCAGAGCTGCCCCATAGGATTTAAAATGCTGTAAATCCTTACGGAATCATACTGCCACATCTTTCTTCCAGGGACAGCTGGTAGGCTTCAGCCATCAACCTTTTGGCTAGCAGCTGAGCTCTTTAGACATTGTGCCACCAGGGCTCCTTAGCAATAAGTAGAGTAGCGAAAATTAACTTTGATATAGCACAGAAAATGAAAAACACAGACTGGAGTTCCAGGGAATCACAGTATCAGGCAGGATGCTACCCTCTTGGGGGTAAGAAATTCCTTCTTTAATTTGCACATTCTATACATGCCTCTTTGATTTTATTGTGAACGCCATTATGAGTTTTAAGGTATAAGTTCCCCTGCCTTTGTGTCATTAGTATTTACCAAAGAAAGGACCCTGGAATGATTCTCCTGTTAAAGAGAACAGATTAGCAATTACTTGACTCCTACTTGAAAGCACTTAGGGAAAAAAAAAAAAAAATCCAAATTTTTATGACTTGAACATAGTAACACAATATTGCGAAGAGAAAATTCTAATTTATTTCCTAAAGATGCAGTTTTGTTTGTAGCACTCCTCTCCACCCAAGATACACTCTTTATATGATCCAACCCCCCAAAACCAAACACACTGCCGTTGTGCCACAGCTGCTTCCATGGGTGTTGATGGTGGATCCAAGATAAATGAAATCCTTGACAACTTCAATCTTTTCTCCCTTTATCGTGATCCTGCTTATTGGTCCAGTTGTGAAGATTTTTGTTTTCTTTATGTTGGGTGTAATCTATACTGAAGGCTGTGGTATTTGGTCTTCATCAGTAAGTCTTCAAGTCCTCTTTACTTTCAGCAAGCAATGTTGTCATCTGCATAATGCAGGTTTTAATGAATCATCTTCCAATCTTGATGCTCTGTTCGTCTTTATATAGTCCAGTTTCGCATATAATTTCTCAGCATACAGATTGAACAGGTATGGTGAAAAGATACAACCCTGACACACACTTTTCTTGTCTTTAAACCATGAAGCGTCCCCTGGTTACGTCCGAACAACTACTTCTTGATCTATGTACAGGTTTGTCATGAGCACAATTGAGTGTTCTGGAATTCCCATTCTTTGCAACCTTATGCATAATTTGTTATGATCCACACAGTCGAATGCCTTTGCATAGTCAATAAAACACAGGTAAACATTATCCTGGTAATCTCTGCTTTCAGCCAGGATCCATCTGACATCAGCAATGATATCCCTGGTTCCACGTCCTCTTCTGAATCCAACCTGAATTTCCAGCAGTTCCCTGTGGATGTCCTGCTGCAGCCTCTTTTGAACTCTTTTGATCTTCAACAAAATTTTATTTGTGTGTGCTATTAATGATATTGTTTAATGATTTCCACATTTGATTGGATCACCTTTCTTGGGAATAGGCATAAATATGTCTGTCTTCCAGTCAGTTGGCCAGGTAGCTCTCTTCCAAGTTTCTTGGCATAGATGAGTGGGCACTTCCAGTGCTACATCAATTTGTTGAAACATCTCATTTGGTATTCTGTCAATTGCTGGAGCCTTGTTTTTAACCAATGCCTTCTTTTTTTTTTTTTCAGTGCAGCTTGGACTTCCTCCTTCAGTACCATTGGTCCCTGATCACAGGCTACCTCTTGAAATGGTTGAACGTAGACCAGTTCTTTTTGGTGTAATGCCTGTGTATTCTTTCCGTCTTCTTTTGATGTTTCCTGCGTTGTTTAATATTTTCCCCATAGAATCCTTCACTATTGCAAGTTGAGGCTTGAGTTTTTTCTTCAGTTCTTTCAGCTTGAGAAATGCCGAGCAAGTTCTTCCCTTTTGGTTTTCCATTTCCAGCTCTTTGCACATGACATTATAATGCTTTACTTTGTCTTCTTGAGCCCTCCTTTGAAATCTTCTGTTCAACTCTTTTAGTTCACCTTTTCTTCCTTTTACTTTAGCTATTCAATGTTCAAAAGCAAGTTTTAGAGTCTCTTTTTTTTCCTGATATCTATTTTGGTCTTTTCTTTCTTTCCTGTCTTTGTAGTGGCCTCTTGCTTTCTTCATGTATGATGTCCTTTCACACCTCATCTGGTCTTCAGTTATTAGTGTTCAACATGTTAAATCTCTTACTGAGGTGGTCTCTAAATTCCGGTTGGATATACTCAAGATCAAACTTCGGCTCTTATAAACTTGTTCTAATTTTCTTCAGTTTCAACTTGAATTGCATAAGAGCAATTCATAGACTAAGTCTAAGCAAACAAATGTATCCCTATACCTGAATTCAAATGAATAAACAAAAAAATGTTTGCCATAATTTTATAACATAGGGGACAGGGAGATGATAATGATAATGTGCATGCAAATATTAGAGTGAGGGTGTTATGGATTGAATTTATCTCCAAAAAATGTGTGTTGTGAATCCTAAACTCTATGTCTGTTGTTATAGTCCCAGTTGGGAATGGATTGTCTTTGTTATATTAATGAGGCAGAATTACTGTAGGGTGTATCCTGAGTTGATCTCTTTTGAGAAGTAAAAGAGATTAAACAAGGAAGAGGAGCAGAGATGGGGGAAGAGAGATGCCAAGCCACATGAAGATTGCCCAGGAACAAAAGCTCTGAAGAGGCAAGGACCTTCCTCCAGAGCCGTCAGGGAGAGAAAGCCTTCCTGTAGAGCTTGCACCCTCAGTTCAGATTTCTAGCATCCTAAACTGAGAAAATAAATTTCTGTTTGTTAAAGCCATCCACTTGTGATATTTCTGTTACAGCAGCACTAGGTAATTAAGACAGAGGACAAGTGGATATATATAAGTAGTTATGCTCATCATTAAGTACATTGGTACAGAGGCTAGGGCAAAGAACTCTAACATTCTAAGAATCAAAGATTGGGATCTAAACAGAATCCTTCCACCTAAAAAGTTCAGTGCTGTAAATTTTTCTCTTCCATTTTGCTGGAAGGCAATAAGATTCTGATGCTCCTGATGGATAGTTCTGAATACTAACCTTATAGTACTCTTCGATGATGAATGAGGCATAATCTAAAAGTCTCATTTGGCAATTTTTATGAATCGTTGGTCTTGATCTCTTATGATGCTGATGCCCAAGGCCATCAAGCATTTTGCATTGGTTGGTTGGTATGACAGAAACAATTTATACTCTCAGTATAGATGCTAAGGGTCTGATTAGGAATAAACAACCATAATGACCTCCAACTAGATTCATATCTCACAGGTTTCAACTCTTGGGAAAAGAAATATTTAGAATTTCCTTTTTTCCCCATTGGTTCTCAAGTATTTAATATTATCACATAAGTGTAATTTATTGCTCTTGTTTCATTACAGATTTCAAACAAAGATGTGACAGATATTGTTAGAGCTACAGTGGACTTCTGCTAAGTTATTTAAATTTTTCAAAATTCAAATTTTCAGGAAATGTTGCAGATATAGGGAAAATATATTTTCTAAAGTGATTTCCTACAGGGAAATAAAACAACCTAAGATATAAGAATTAAAAAGTTTTTTTTTCCCCCAATGATATGTTCTAACAATATTTAGATATTATGTACTCTAAAAGCAGCAACACTTGGAATATTTTCATTCAGAGGCTGAATGAAAAAGTATCTTTCAGATATTGTGTTGAGTTCCTAACAAACCTACCATGGAGTGGTAATGCCTTTTTTCTTTTAAAAGTAAAAGAGAATTGTTTTAAAAAACTGGAAGCCTATGCATTATACCGATTATTTTACTTCTCTATAAAGACCAATTTGCATTGTTAGGTATAAAATTTGTATTGTGAAATACTTACTCAAAATATTTATTAAATGTTATATAATTTTTATATAATAATTACAATTAATAAATATAATAATTGCAATAATTTGATTAGTTGAGTTTTTTTTTTAACCTCATATGTTTTAATTACTGATTGATGGAGGGCTTTAATCTGTCTATTTTTAAATCATTTTTGCAAATTGGAGTGAGAAGTGCAAAAATTTACTAAAAAAAAATACATAAACCCTGTAGAAAATTTTGCATATAAATAACTATATATGGACTCTTGGTGGCATAATGGGTAATGTGGTTGGCTGCTAACCAAAAGGTCAGCAGTTCCTACCCACCAGCCTCTCCATGTGAGAAAAGACCTGACAATCTGCTTCTGTAAAGTTACAGCTTAGGAAACCCTATGAGGCAGTTCTATTCTATCCTATAGGGTTGAAAAGAGTTGGAATCATCTTAATGGCACACATAACAACAAAAATTATATAACTAAAAACCAAGAAATATGAGACAATGCAAAACACAATTTTCTATTTTCAAGAATTTGACAGTCTTGGTAGAGATAGCTACAATCATTCATTAACAACAAACAATACCAGACAGACATTATTATTATAGAAAGTGTGATGAACTAGAAATGTGCCTAATGATAACATGGGTGGTCAAATATGCATTGAGAAATAGATGCTTGAGTTTTTCATTGAAAGGGGTATAAAATTTGGAAAGGCATAATGGAATCAAGAGGCCATTTCAGGGTAGGGAAGCAGTATGAATGAAGGCAAGGCCATAGACATGAGCCCAGTTTTGTTGCGATAGCCTAATAACTTCCCCACCTGGCAAAGTTTGTACCTTTCTAGCATATCATGGTAGTTATTAAAATATTAATACATTTTATTTATGCATTATACTTTTTATTTGAACCATATTTAACACTATTATTCTTCTTAGGTACAATGCCTCACTCAAATGTTATACCCTTGAGATATCACCACAGAGTTGTCTTCACTAAATACAAATTTTGTAAGGTGTGGCTGAAACTGCTAATTATTCTTTATATTTACTCTCCTTTCTTTCTCAATAATATGTGTCCTGAATCTTAGTCTGGCACATGGTCGTATAGAATAACCACTGCATTTCTCAGCATCCTTGGCATTTGCATTTGGCAAAGTGACTAAGTCTAGCCAAAGGGATATTAGTGGATATTAGTGTCACTTCTAGGTAGTGTTCTTCAAGTGAGGGGGTGTTCTTTTCTCCTTCACAGCTTTTTTTCTGCTGGCTGGGTGGTGGAAATGAATGATGAATCTCGAGTTATTCTCTAGGACGATAAGGTAAAATCCACTATGTGAGCCAACAGAGGAACAAGTTAAAAGCAGCTTAGGTCCCTGATGAGTGAGCCAACATACCAGCCCTGAATTGTCTTCTAGTTTAAGGCACTCTGATGTGTGGGTGTGTGTGTGCACGCACACGTGCAAGTGTGTGTGCATATCTCATAGCCGTACTTAATCCTAATACAGAAGGTAAAACTCAGACCAAAAGTGCCAGGCAGCCTTTCTAGCTGCCGCCTTGCATGCTGAAGGCCAACTCCCAAGAAAGCAAAGGAGAAGAGGGAAACAAGACCGCAAGAGCTAAAAAGGCCCCATAGCCCTTTGGAAAGAGACCACTGCAGCTGGTACAGTGAAAAACTTACAGGTTACTTAGACTATCATTATGGCATTCGTTATGTCAAGCTCTCAGCCGCTCATTTTTGAAAGAAGAAAACATGCTGCAGGGTATTAGGGTCACATATCCCCCCCCCCACCCCTTTGAAGCTTGAGTGGCCATATACATCTATGCCAAGTTTTAACTTAGTGCCTTAGATCAGAATATTGTAACTCTTTCTTTATGTGTTTAAAAATGGTGAAATTTCTCAAAGCCTCTAGGGAAGTACAAACCCTGATGAGACAGGACTTGAGGGCAGAGTTGACATGCAACCCCCCAACCAGACAGAAATCAGTAATGTTTAACACTTCTCTAGCAATATAGATCCAAAAAATTTCATCCCTTAACAAGGGATCAGAGGGAGTATCTATTTTAGGGATGGGAATTCCCCAGGCACAAGTCTCTCTAGTACCTAATAATATACCCATCTAAGCTAGTATCAAAAACATTTTTTTCTTTTTAACCCTAGAAAATCTTAACTTTAGGCTGTGGATGGGTTGGGCTTTCCACTCCTTCTTGTCAGTATTGGCTGGACAGGGCTTGACCCAGGAATGATGGATCTGGAGTTTACTTCTGCAAACTTCACAGCTGTATGAGTACTGAGTAGTACGGTGAAGGATCCAGTCCACTTGAGCGGTAAAGGGAGGTCCTTCTACATTTGGAAAAGCACCTGATCCCTGGGCTGGAAAAAGTTTGCAGCTATCTCAAGAGGGAACTTCTGCAAGATCCACACTGCCTGATATAACTGGGAAAGAATTTTGGTTAGAGAAAGCAAGTATTGAGACATTATTACATTAGGGGTTTAGCTGGAGGATTGTGGGGAGAGTTGGTTGAGACAATTTGGTCTCCCATAAAGTATTTCAAAAGGACTGATTTTATTTTTTCCCCAGAATGCAACACAGACTTGGAGGCAAGCCAGTGACAGAACATCTGTTAGGGCAGCCTAGACTCTTGACACAGTTTACTAAGATCACATTTTATGGTCTGATTCATTCATTCAACCCTTCCACAAGATTGAGGTCTCCATGCTGTGTGGAGTTTCCACTTTATTCCGAAAGCAGTCGAAACCTGTCATACCACTCTGTAGCTGTCTCAGTCCAGCAGGGAAAAGCATTTACCTATCCTGAAAAAGAATCTACACACACCAGTAAATGTTTCATCAGATGTTCAGTTTTGAACACTTCACAAAAGTCAATTTGCCATATTTCACCTGGAAAGGGTCTCATTCCTAGAGGGCTGGAAATCTTGAGCCCATGAGTCTTTGGATCATTAACTGCGCAAAGTAAGTGTCAACCGCATGATAATGAGCTTTTTTCTCAAGACACGTTTTGATATCTAATCAAACATGGTTTCTTTCCCAAAATGTGAATCCTGATGTCAATGAAAAATTAAGTTAAAAACTTGATTGTTGGGGATGAAAATCTTACCATCAGGGATGTGTTTCCAGCTCTGACTCTGGGTGGCACCCCAACATTGAGCTCTCTGTAGATCTTCCTGAGTATATTGGGGATATTTCCTTGTAGCATTGTGGTATTTCTTTTTTTTTTTTCAGCAGTGCACTACTGTCACTTTTTGAGGTTTCAGGACAGTGTCCAAAAGTTGCAACAGTTCAGTTCAATACTTAATTTTTTTTTTCCTCCTACATTCAGGAGACCCTTTTCTTTCCATAAGGCTCCATGTGCATGCAGAGCTTGAAAAACAAAATTAGAGTCTGTGTATATTGTAATTCTCTTACCTTCTGCCAATTCCAAGGCTCTTATCACGGTAAAAAATTTGGCTTTCTGGGCTGAGTTGTCGTGTGTGAGGGTTTGCTGGTGTTACTGTCACAGACAAGCTTTTTTCATCAAGAGGTTTCAGTATGCACTTTACTTAGGAAATCCCAACCCAATAAGGGGTAACTGGGCATTCGGGCATGTATAGAAACTAGTGGGACAGTTTGGTTTTTCCTATTTCACAGTTCATGCCTGCAAAAATGGCCTAGTTACCTCTTTTCCAGTAACCCCAACAACCTCAGCACTCCTGGTCGAGGAAGTCCTTTAGGCTACTGGGTGAGTACCAAGAAGGCTGCTCAGGTATCAAAAAAAATAATCTACCAGCTGTCTTCCTGCCATAACTTTTACCAGGGGGTCAGTAGGAGGGAAGTTAAAAGCTGTTTCCCCCGGTCTCTGTCGTTCAAAGTCCTCCTCCCGCTCTTTCATAATTCCTTGAAAAAGCTTCTCCCCTCCTTTCAATCTTTTCTGGCCCTTTTCCATTCTTTCTTTTGGGATACTCATTTTTCTCGTGTCTCTCCTCCTTGCAAAATGCACATTTTTTTTTTTTTTAGTTTGGGCCCATCCTTACCTTGTTCTCATTGTTTTCCTCTAGTTGATACTAGAGCAGTGGCCAGTAGATTGGCCTGTTTCTTCATGTCCTGGTCTCTTTCTTTTTCTTAGCCTCCTTTCTAGCCCCTACTCCCTCCCAATTCAGTAGTATACATATTCATTTTTTCACTCCACTTGCATACAATGCTCTTCATTATACAGTCTTGTACACTTGAAGGTGAT
This sequence comes from Loxodonta africana, assembly GCF_030014295.1. Classification (NCBI taxonomy): domain Eukaryota; kingdom Metazoa; phylum Chordata; class Mammalia; order Proboscidea; family Elephantidae; genus Loxodonta; species Loxodonta africana. The sequence goes on from NC_087356.1 coordinate 69,955,560, forward strand.
TTATGAACAGAGGCAAAAGAAGGAAATACTTAGTTTCATGAACTACCATAAATTCCCCATTTCAAGTTCCTCATTTCCAAAGCAGCACTTGGAAAACCAAGACCAGTTCAGGCAGAGTTTATTTCTTTCTTAACTGCCTTTATCCCCAGCACTCAGAGTAGTCTAGAATACACAGATGCTCAGCCTACCTCTCTAACTCATTTCCTCTGAAGTGAAAATGTCATTCCCTCGTGGTTGCTTACATGTTTTTACATCTATGAAGGGCTTCCCCTTTCTTAAAACTCTGAAAATCTCCCTTCTATTTAATAGACTGTTCCTGACTTTACATTTTTCAGTAAATATTTTTATAATATCTATCATCCAGAGTTTCTTCTTTCTCCAACCATTTTTATCCTTCATCTTCATACTTTTTCTGCCTTCTCTTAGATCTCTGCTGTCATGCTTCAGAATGGATTATGGACCCACATTATCTGAGGTGGACCTTTTGCAGCAGGGACTGACACCTCCCTGAGTGGGTAAAGCCCTCTTGGGGGAACTGGGCTGAATTGTACCCAACTCCTGGTATGGGGAGTGGAGACCATATATGTCTCACCTCCTCCACCCCCTTTTAACGCCTCATCCTCATCCTTTGATACCACAAGAGAGGGGTCACTCATAGGTGCTCATGGGGGCTTTTCAAGGTGGAGGAATGAGAAGAACATTCAATGGTTCTTCATCCTTTTCTCCATCTTCATTTTTGGTCTTCAGAGGAAGGGCTAAAACAAAAGCTTTATCCTTTTTCTCATTCTGTAATGTCATAAAACATTCTACATGCAGGTTTTTTTTTTCTTTTTTCATCTCACTTGTTAGTTCAAAAACAAAACAGATCATTCACAGGCCACCTGACCCCATCAGGGAGCTGGTATTGAGGCCACACTTGATTACACAAAATTTTAAGATGTCTCTTCCTTAGGGAACCCCTCTGAAATAATCCCAGTTCCTAGTGGACTCTCAGCCAGAACCTTACTCTCTGGGTACCCACTTCTAACTGTGAACCTCACTAGTCTCTTGTCCAACCTGATGGGACCTAGTCACCCATTCTTGGATGTTGTCTATGAGAATCAGCACCCCTAAGGCATTTACAGAGGATTTACCACAGGATGCTTAGTTACCTACTGTGGCAGCCAAACTTTCTGCCTCTGTCTGGAGCTCACTGCCATGGAGTCCACCCCTCCCCCCACACACGTCACTGGACCTCTGGGCCACCACATGTGGAGAGACCTCCAAAACTAAATGGGGGGTGCACCTTCTCTCTTCCTCAGTCCTTCCCGTGGCTCAGTCCTTAGGGTTACAGAACTAGCACCAGAGTAATTTGAGCACCATGTTGGGTACCAAAATTTGTTACCCAATTCTGGTCCATTCCCTGGAGCAGTTGAACCAATGAAAAGTACTCCAGTCAGAAAGAGAGGGAAAGTGTATGAGGAGGTGACACTAACAGGTAGTCTGACAGCAACACAGGCTGTCTTTATGGAGTCTCAAAAAGCAATTTTTTACATTGGAGCTTACATATCATTTTTGCAAGCATTACCTAGCCCACAGATGGCCTAATGAGTACACACCACGAAACAATTTTAAGAAACTCTTTATTAAGCTAAAGATATGCATACTGGACATCTGGACTCTAATTGTATGTTTGTAACAAGCAAAAAAAAAAAAAGTTATATAAAAATATCTTGGTTAGTGGAACTGGTCTGCCAAGTTTACCCTGATCGAGATAAAGAGCAAGAAAGAAGGTTGCAGACAAAATGTGCCAGGCAGCCTTCCCAGCTATCATCTTGCAGGCTGAAAGCCATCTCCCAAAAGAACAAGTAGAGGAGGAAAACCAAGATCACAAGAGCTGAGAAGGCCCACACACTTTTGGAAAGAGGCCAGCGCAGCTGGTACAGTTAAAAAACCTACAGTTTACTTAGCATATCATTATGGCATTAGTTATGTCAAGCTCTCAATTGCCCTTTTTGCAAAGGAGAAAACGTGTTGCAAGGTATTAGCGTCACATAAACGATCCATATGGTTTAAAGCATAGTCGGAGAATGTCACTTCTACATCTGTGATTCTATAATATGTGTGAAAAGAAAAACCTTTTAGAATTAGAGGAAAATGAATATAGGATTCTTTGGGAAATGGAGGGGGTAGGAAGATACTAAAACTGTGAAGAAAAGAATGTTGCAAAAGAAATAATTAAAAATACACATAATGTATTCAGCCCTGTTTAGTCTATCAATCTCTTCTACCATAGAGTTATCATTTTGTTTTTGGTAATTATGTCTTACTAGCCATCACCTTCCCCCATATTCCTTAATACAATTCTTTGCAATTAGTAAATAATAGTGATTGAATTTTGTACATTCCAAATGTTTAAAGTTATTTATTTTAGACACCACATTTTTCCAGTTTATTTGTACACTTTTTAATAAACAAAGGCCAATACACAAAGTATTAAGAGGATCAAAGGATATAAACCAAACAGATCATTTTATGATTAATGACAGGTAAATCTTACCTAATAAATTGCCAAATTCAACATATACAAGTTATAATCTCCCAAATGAAGGCCTTTGAAGATTTTTCAACAAATGATTAGAGGTAATGTGGGTTACTATGGGTGACCTATGGAAAATCCTAGAATTAACACTGCCACTCATGTGATTGCCTTCCAAGTGATACTACAAATCCAGTCTTATCCTTGGGCCCTTTCTTCCAAATAATCAAGTGTTGGCAATAATCTCACTACTTGTGTATATATGTTACTCTCTCTAGACTCCTTCTTTAACGAATCTTCTCCAGAATTTATAAATCTTTGTGAAAGCAAAATAATCTTTTCTCAAAGATTTTATTTAAAGCAACTTTGACATCCTTATTTTTCAGGCTATAGATCAGAGGGTTCAGCACTGGCACAACAATGGTGTAAAACACAGAAGACACTTTGCCTTGATCCATGGAACTGACATTAGATGGCTGCAGGTACATGAATGCTAGAGAACCATAGAAGACTGAAACAGCTGAGATGTGAGAGCAGCATGTGCTGAAGGCTTTGGACCTGCCCGCAGTGGAGCGGATTTGCAGGATGCTGGCAATGATAGAGATATACGACCCAAGGATGGTCAAGGCTGGTCCAAGAATATTGAGCCCGCTGAAGCACAAAAGTACCAGTTCATCGATATATGTGCTGGAGCAGGAGAGCTCCAGTAGTGGAAAAAGATCACAGATGTAATGGTTGATTAATTTAGCCTTGCAGAAAATCACTCTTAACATACAACCTGTGTGAACTGCGGCACTAATTAAGCCCATCGTATACACCTCAACTACCAACCAAGAGCAGACTTGGTAAGACATGGTGACATTGTAAAGCAATGGATTACATATGGCATCATAGCGATCATATGCCATCACAGCCAACATATGACACTTTGCAATACCAAAAACAAGAAAGAAACAGAGCTGAGCCATGCATTCATGGTAGGAGATTATGTTCTTCCTCTTCACAAAGTTCACCAGCATTTTGGGGGTAATGACAGTGGAATAGCAGAGATCAATGAAGGACAAACTGCTGAGGAAATAGTACATGGGGGTGTGCAGGTGAGAACTAAGCCCAATCAGTGTGATCATGCCCAGGTTCCCCATCATTGTGAACACATAGGTTCCTAAGAAAAAAAAAAAAAGAGGGGAAGCTGGAGCTCTCATTTTTCTGTTAGCCCTGCGAGGATGAACTCAGTCACTGTGGACTGATTTTCTGCTGCCATTTTCCTAGGGGAATTTTATGGAGGAAGAGAAGAAGAAATTAGAGGTAGGTGTTTATGCATTGTGAAACAGATCTAAGTCTTATCATTCAGATATCTCTAACTCTCCCTCCCTGTCTCTGTTCTATGTTGGAAGTTACAGACTCTGGGATCCTTGTATTATGGGTCATGAAAATAAACAACAGATGGAATTATATCTTTTCTCTTTCTGTGCTATAAGAGCATTTCTTAGTACTGACCAGTCTCTGAAGGTTCAAAGAACAGTTCTGAAAACTTAGAATAATGAGTGTTCTGAGCCCTGGTTGTGCAATGGTTAAGCGCTCGGGTGTTAACTGGAATGTTGGCAGTTCAAACCCACCAAGTGACTCTGAAGAACAAAGACCTGGCAATATGCTTCTGTAAAGATTAAAAAAAAAAAAAAAAAAAAACCCACTGCCGTCGAGTCGAATCCACTCATAGCGACCCTATAATATAATATAATCTTATAATTTGTGAAGATTACAGCTTGGAAAACCCTATGGGGTAGTTTTGATCTGTCGTCACATGGGATCAATAAGAGTTGAACATCCACTCAATGACATTTAACAGCAATGACAGCAACAAAGCACTTTCCATGCCTTGTTTGCAATCCTCTCAACTCTTCTGCAAAACATATACTATCAGTTACTAAGTACTGGTTGCCATCGAATTGATTCTGACTCATGGCTGTCTCATGTGTGTCAAAGCGGAGCTATGCTCCACAAGATTTTCAGTGCTGATTTTTTGGAATTGTATCATCAGGACATTCTTCTTTGGCACCTTAAACATTTGCACTATACAGAGATTGCACAACAATTACTAGTATACTTATTTTACATATTAGATCACTAAGGCTCATAGTGGTTTCATTTTTTCCTGTAGTTAGGCATATTATACCAAGTCATAGTGGTTTAATTTTTTCCCCAGAATTAGGCATATTATACCAAGTCATCAGTATATGACAGAAGGTCTGTCTATCTTTATATGGTTTCTTCCTCATTTCACCTTCCATTTCTTCTTGTGGCTACTCATGTCTGCTCTCCTGTCTTATCTCTGTCACATCAGAGAAACCATTCATTGCAATTAAAGTGAGGCAAGTATTAACATAAAGTACAAAAATAATGTATTGACCACTGATGTAGGCTCGTTTCCCATTAGACAGTACTTTGAATACTAGAACCAATTCAAGAATATAGAAATAGTGGCTCTGGAAAGTAACTGAATAGCCAACATTGAGCATATTATTCAAATTGAGTTCCACATCCAAGAAAGAAGTGTGTTTTCCAATGAAGACAATCCAGAAGTTTCTGTGAGGAAAGGTAAAACTCATTCATTCCCAAAGCACCATGTGCTACATATTCTTGTATAACCTGAAGTGGTCCATGACCCTTGGGGCTTTTGTTCTGTAGAACCATAGCTACAGAATGGAAATTTTGCATGGTGTTTAGATAACATTGTCTTTGCAGGTTTTAGGCATGTTGTCTTGATGTATTTTGTACTCACCTTCAAATCAGATCTATTGCCAATCCCTTGATGGCATTAAAGACCAAAGCAGAAAGAATATGCGTATATCTAAGATGGGAGTTGTGAAGGAAATTAATGAGTTCCTGGCATGGGATACCTAGATGACTGTTCCATGTACAACAGAAAGAGATCAAAAAATATCATTAAAGACTGGTGGTGTAAAAAAAAAATTGGAGGCATGGCCAGGATGGTGGAGTAGTCACAGTCAGACTCGTCCAGTGATCCGTCTTACAACAAAGCCCCCCCCTGCCAAAAAAAAAGTGAATCAATTATACATACGACAAGCTAGGAACCCTGAGCACCAAATGAAAAGTTAAGAAATCGGACTCAGTGATGGGGTTGGAAGAGATGTTGTAGGAGCAGCAAGGAGTTGCCGAGCCCACAGCAGAGCCTCAGTCCAATTCCTAGATATGACTCCAGCAGGGCTGCTGGTAGTTTTTGGAGACACAACCACATCAGCAAAAGAAGACAAGTAAAGTGGAGCACCCCTGACCCTGTGGCATGTCTGTGGTGGGGCAGGCCATGGCATTTAGGAAGCAGTAGCTTCAACGAAAGAAGGCAACCAAAGTGTCAACACCCTTGACCCCCTGGTGAGGTGGCCGCAGGGCTGGCCATGATGTTTAGGATGTGGCAGGCTCAGCAAAAGAAGGCAAGCATGGGACACAGCCCTAACCCCCTGGGGTGATCTCGGTGGGGACCCAGCCAGTGTGCACAGGCTACACACACCTCTGGAATCTAAGATAAAACAGCACTCTCAGCACAAGATAACTGATTTTGTCTAATTTACTGTGCGGATCTAAAGCTCCTCTTTGACAGAACTTTATCCTATCTATCTGGTCCTTCCTTCCTCTGCCCCAGTCGGCGTCATTAACAATTGATTTCCCTGGGCCTGAGATAGGTTCCACTGCAATTCCTGATCCATTCTCCTGGCCCTGGAGAAGGAACAAATTAACAAACAGGGAAAAAATACTCTGCCAACTCCCAAAACTGGAAACTCAGAGCAGAAGCAGCTGTGGTCCAGGCTCAAATGATCCCCAGACAGTGTCTTTCACCTTTGCATGGGTTCAGGTGGCTAGACTACACCAGATGGGATCTGGCTATTATATTACAAGGGCAAATCTGTTTGAGGCCTGACTGTAACTGTTTCAGGTGTGTGTTGCAGAGGCAGGTTTTGGATGTATGATACTGCTCTGCCTATTAAACAAGGCCTTCACCTTTTTTTTTCACCTACCCACAGCAGGGGCCTGAGGACTGAAGACTACAACCATGTCACCTAGCCACCCATGAAGTGCTCCAAGGATAGGTGGTGCCTACCAGGCCTTACAGGTAAAAGCATTGGGTGCCTATGGTACGGATGCAGAGCTCACCCACCAGAGCACTCTAGAGAACAGGGACATGCCTTCCTCACAGAGACTCAGGGGAAGGTTGTCAGCCCCTTGCCTTGCTCAGAATGTGACCCCCTGCTGCTACCAGAAACCTGTGCATACACCAATCACCACCGCTCCTCTAAGATAGTAGGTGAGAGTCTACACCACATACTAGGTGACCGACTATCAGGGCACCTGAGCTGAATCTATACAAGAATAGTGAATGGACTCAGGCTCATACACCTGGTATCAGCTCTGGCCATCTGGTAACAGGACATTAGTGCTTCAAAGGCTCCTATAATCAAGTTAGCTCACTTTAGGAGCCTGTATGAGTATATCAAAACAAAACAAAGCAAGAAACTAGGACACGGTGAGAAAATGTAAAATAAATTAATACATTAAGTTATAGATGGCTCAGAGACAATAGTCGATACCAAATCACATAAAGAAGCAGACCATGATGGCTTCAACAAATTCCCAAAACAAAGAATAAAGGACTCTCCCTGATGAAGAAGTATTCCTGGAATTACCAGATGTAGAACACAAAAGATTAATATATGGAACTCTTCAAGACATCAGAAAGAAGATCAGGCAAAATGCAGAACAAGCCAAGGAACACAAAGATAAAGCAGTTGAAGAAATTAAAAAGATTATTCAAGAGCATAATGAAAAATTTAATAAGCTGCAAGAATCCATAGAGAGACAGAAATCAGAAATTCAGAAGATTAACAATAAAATTACAGAATTAGACAACTCAATAGAAAGTCAGAGGAGCAGAATTGAGGAAGCGGAAGGCAGAATTAGTGAGACTGAAGATAAAACACTTGACAACAATATATTTGAAGAAAAATCAGATTAAAAAAATGAAGAAACCCTAAGAATCACGTGGGATTCTATCAAGAAGAAAAACTTGCGAGTGATTGGAATATCAGAACAGCGAGGGTTAACAGAAAAGGCAGAGAGAATTGTTGAAGATTTGTTGGCAGAAAACTTCCTAGACATCATGAAAGATGAAAGGATATCTTCCTAAGGTGCTCATCGAACCCCATACAAGGTAGATCCCAAAAGAAAGTCACCAAGACATATTATAATGAAACTTGCCAAAACCAACGGTAAAGAGAAAATTTTAAGAGCAGCCAGGGATAAGCAAAAAGTCATTTACAAATGAGAATCAAAAAGAATAAGCTCGGACTACTCGGCAGAAACCATGAAGGCAAGAAGGCAATGGGACGACATGTATAAAGCATTGAAGGAGAAAAATGGCCAGGCAAGAATCATATATCCAGCAAAAGTGTCTCTCAAATGTGAAAGTGAAATGAAAACAATTCCAGATAGACAGACGCTTAGGGAATTTACAAAAACCAAATGAAAATTTCAAGGAATACTAAAGGGAATTCTCTGGTTAGAAAATCAATAATATCAGGTATCAACCCAACACTAGAACACAGGACAGATCAACCAGATATCAACCCAGATAGGGAAATCACAAAAATAAATCAAGAATAAAAAAAAATGCTCAAAACAAGGAATCAGTGATGTCAGTATGTAAAAGATGAGAACATTAAATCAATAAAGAGGGACTAAATAAACAAGCATAGATCTTCCATATAGAGAAGAAGTCAAGGCGATATAGGGAGATACGAGTTAGGTTTAAATTCGGAAAAATAGGGGTAAATATTTAGGTAACCACAGAAAAAAACTAAGAATCCTACACATCAAAATAAAAAAAAAAAAACAAGAAAACAAAGACCCAACAAAAACAAAATCAACTATAATGAAAAAGAAGAACACAGAATTTACAAAGGAAAACTACACAGCACAAAAAAATTGAAAAAATGAAACTGTCAACAGCACACAAAAAAAGGCATCAAAATGACAACACTAAACCAAAAAAAAAAAAAAACCTCATACCTATCTACAGTTACTCTGAATGTAAATGGACTAAATGCACCAATAGAGAGACAGAGAGTTGTGGATGCATAAAGAAACATGATCTGTCTATATGCTGCCTACATGAGACACACCTTAGAAATGAAGACACAGACAAACTAAAATTCAAAAGATGGAAAAAATATAACAAGCAAACAACAATCAAAAAGAGCAGGAGTGGCTATACTAATTTCTGACAGAACAGACTTGAAACTTAAATCTACCACAAAAGGTAAGGAAGGACACTGTATAATGATTAAAGGGACAATATACCAGGAGGACATTACTGTATTAAATATTTATACACCCAACGACAGGCCTTCAAGATACATAAAACAACATTGAGACAATCTAAGAGCATTGAAAAGCAAGAAACACAGCTCCACAATGATAGTAAGAGACTTCAGCACACCACTTTCGGTGAAGATAGAACATTAAGAAAGAAGCTCAGTAAAGACGTTGAAGAGTTAAATGGCACAATTAACCAACTTGACATCATTGACATATACAGAACACTCCAGCCAACAGCATCCAAGTATACTTTCTGCTCCAGCGCACATGGAACATTCTCTAGAACAGGCCACATATTAGGCTATAAAGCAAGCCCTAACAGAATCCAAAATATTGAAATATTACAAAACATCTTCTCTGACCATGAAACCAAAAAACTAGAAGTCAATAGCAGAAAAATCAGGGAAAAGAAATCAAACACATGGAAACCGAACAACACCTTGCTAAAAAATGATTGGATTATAGAACAAATTAAGGATGGAATAAAGAAATTCATAGAATCCAATGAGAATGAAAACATTTCCTATCAGAACCTTTGGGACACAGTGAAAGCAGTCAATTTATATCAATAAAAGCACACATACAAAAAGAAGAAAGGGCCAAAATTGAAGATTAATTCCTACAACTGGAACAAATACAGACCAACAAAAGAAACCTTCAGGCCCCAGAGGAAAGAAAATAATAAAAATTAGAGCAAAATTAAATGAAATAGAAAACAGAAAAATAATTGAAAGAATTAACAAAACCAAAAGCTGGTTGTTTGAAAAGATTAACAATATCAATAAACCATTGGCCCGACTGACAAAGAAAAATGGGAGAGGAGGCAAATAACCCGAATGACAAATGAGATGGGCGATATCACAACAGACCCAGATGAAATGAAAAGAATCGTAACAGAGTGCTCTGCAAAGCTGTACTCTTAACAAATTTGAAAACCTAGAGGAAATGGACAAATTTCCATAAATATATTACCTTCCTAAACTAACACAAAAACAGGCAGAACAACTAAATAAACCCACAACAAAGAAGAGATTGAAAAAGTAAAAAAAAAAAAAAAAAAAAAAACTCCCAACAAAGAAAAGCCCTGGCCCTAACAGCTTCACAAACAGTATACAAAACATTACTAACAATGTACAAGAATTCTACCAAACTTTCAGAGAAGAGTTAACACCACTACTACTAAAGGTATTTCAGAGCATACAAAAGGATGGAATACTCCCAAACTCATTCTATGAAGCCAACATAGCCCTGACACCAAAACCAGGTAAAAACCCCACAAAAAAAGAAAGTTATAGACCAATATCCCTCATGAACTTATATGCAAAAATTCTCAACAAAATCTTAGCCAATAGAATTCAACAACATATCAAAAAAATAATTCGCCTCGACCAAGTGGGATTCATACCAGGTATGCAGGAGTGGTTCAACATTAGAAAAACAATCAATGTAATCTATCACATAAATAAAATAAAAGACAAGAACCACATGATCTTATCAAATGATGCAGAAAAGGCATTTGACAAAGTCCAATACCCATTCATGATAAAAGCTCTCAGCAAAATAGGAATAGAAGGAAAATTCCTCAAACATAATAAAGGGCATTTATACAAAGCCAACAACCAGCATCATCCTTAACGGAGAGAAATTGAAAGCATTCCCCTTGAGAATAGGAACCAGAGAAGGATGCCCTTTATTACCACCCTTTTTCAACATTGTACTGGAGGTCCTAGCCAGAGCTATTAGGCTAGATAAAGAAATAAAGGGTATCCAAATTGGCAAAGAAGTAAAAGTATCTGTTTGCAGATGACACGATCTTATACACAGAAAACCCTAAAGAATCCTCAAGAAAACTACTGAAACTTGTAGAAGAGTTTAGCAGAGTATTGGGGTACAAGATAAACATACATGAATCAGTTGGATTCCTCTACACCAGTAAAGATAGCTACGAAGAGGAAATCACCAAATCAGTACAATTTACAATAGCCCCCCAAAGGATAAAATACTTAGAAATAAATCTTACCAAAGATCCAAAAGGCCTATACAAAGAAAACTATAAGACACTACTGCAAGAAACGGAAAGGGACTTCCATAATTGGAAAAACATACCTTGCTCGTGGATAGGAAGACTCAGCATTGTAAAAATGTCTATTCTGGCTAAAGTGATCTATAGACATAATGCAATCCTGATGAAAATAATGGTGACATTTTTTAATGAGATGGAGAAAGAAATGAACAACTTCATATGGAACGGAAAGAGGCCCCAAATAAGGTAAGCATTACTGAAAAAGAAAAAAGTGGGAAACCTCACACTACCTGATTTTAGGACATATTATACCACCACAGTAGTCAAAACAGGCTGGTACTGGTAGAACAACAGATACATAGGCCAATGGGACAGAATTGAGAATCCAGACATAAACCCATTCACATACGAGCAGCTGATATTTGACAAAGGCCCAAAGTTTATTAAATGGGGAAAAGACAATCTCTTTAACAAATGGTGCTGGTATAACTGGATATCCATCTGCAAAAAAATGAAACAAGGCCCATACCTAATAAAACACAAAAAACAACTCAAAATGGATCAAAGACCTAAATATAAAATCTAGAACAATAAAGATCATGGAGAAAAAAATAGGGACAATGTTAGGAGCCCTAATAAATGGCATAACCAGTATACAAAACATTACTAACAATGTACAAACACCAGAAGAGAAATTAGATAACTGGGAACTCCTAAAAGTCAAACACCTATGCTCATCCAAAGACTTCATCAAAAGAGTGAAAAGATTACCTACAGACTGGGAAAAAGTTTTAGCTATGACATTTCTGATCAGCAGCTGATCTCTAAAATCTACACATTAGTGCAAAAATTCAACTACAAAAAGACAAATAACCAATTAAAAAACGGGCAAAGGATATGAACAGGCACTTCACTAAAGAAGACATTCGTTGGTGGCCAAGATGGCTGACTAGGTAGACGCTACCTTGGATCCCTCTTGCAACAAAGACTCAGAAAAACAAGTGAATCGATCACATACGTGACAATCTACGAACCCTGACCATCAAACACAGATCTAAAGAGTTGACCTGAGTGACAGAGACTGAGAACTAACAACCAAGGGGAAGCAGTGACTGTTTTCAGAGCCTGGAGTCTGGACCCAGCGTCCCAGTCAGGAAACCTTGGTGCTGGGCTTTGGACTGGGTGCAGGGGAGCTGAGCATGGCACCCTGAGACGGTCCAAAAATGGGGCGCAGACCTAGCCCCCTGAACTGACCTCAGGGGAAGCCCAGCCAGTGCACACAGGCAGCACAGAGACACAGCTGACAGGAGGAGAAGTCACCGGGAGGCAGCGACTGGTTTTGGAGCCAGGAGTGCAGCATCCCATCCGGGGAACCTTGGCACTGGGCTTTGGTCTGGGAGTGGAGGAACTGACTGCGGCTTCTGAGACAGCGCAAGCACGGGATGTGGGCCTGACCATCGGGGACAATCGCTACCCACCCAGCGCACACAGTCTACGTGCCCCTCAGGAATCTCAGATAAAACAGTCATCCCAAGCAAGATAAGTAACTTTTTCTATATTCTGGGGTGCTACTCTCTTTTTACTCTCTCCTGTTTATCTGAACCCTCCCCTCCCCTTCCCAGGGGCTTCATTGACATTGGAATTTCCTGAGCCAGAGAGAGAACTGCTCCGGGGTTTTTCTCTTTTTCTTTTCCTTTTTTTTTTTTTTTTGGTCTTTTCCTAACCCATTCTTCTGGCCTGAGAGAAGCAACCACAAAAAACCCAGGGACCAAAAATCCTTCCCTAATTGGACTAAAAACACAGAACCAGCTCCAGCCAAGCATATGTGATCCACAGTCTGGCCTTTCATCCCTACAGGGAACAAGATGGCTATTATAATGCAAAGGCATTTCTGATAGGGATCTGACTGCAATTGTTTTAGCGGATTTACTGGAAAGACAAGTTTCCCAGGTCTGATATCTCTGCATATTCAACAGAGCCTTCACTGACCCACGACAGGGAACTGAGGGTTGAAGCTCCCCACAGACCACCTAGCCTCCTACCTTAGGGGTCTAAGAAGGGTGACACCTACCAATCTGTAGAGGTACTTGCATTGGGGGCCTAAGGTCTGGTGCACACAACTATCACCACTACTTCTCTAGGTGGACCCAAAATCAGATTCTACTCAAGAATAGTGGATGGACTCAGGCTTATATATTTGGTAACAGCCCAAACAAGCTGGTAATAGGACATAAGTGAGTCAAGGGCTACGTCAATCAAGACAGCTCAATCTAGTAGCCCATCTACGTATACTGAAAGAAAACAAAACAAGATAAGACTCAGTGAGCAAATATAAAATAAATCACTACAATATCTTAGGGATGGCTCGGAGACAGCAGTCGATATCAAACCACATAAAGAAGCAGACGATGACTGCTTCTACAACTCCCAAACTGAAGAATCAAAATCTTTCCCAAATGAAGATACAATCCTGGAATTTGCAGACACAGAATATAAAAAACTAATTTACAATATGCTTCAAGACATCAGGGATGACCTCAGAAATGAAATAAGGCAATCTGCAGAAAAAGCCAAGGAACACACTGATAAAGCAGTTGAAGAGCTCGAAAAGATTATTCAAGAACATAGTGGAAAAATTAAGAAGCTGCAAGAATCCATAGAGAGACAGCATTCAGAAATCCAAAAGATTAACAGTAAAATTACAGAATTAGAAAACTCAATAGGAAGTCAGAGGAGCAGACTCGAGCAATTGGAATGCAGACTGGGAGATCTGGAGGACCAGGGAATTAACACCGATATAGCTGAAAAAAAATCAGATAAAAGAATGAAAAGAAATGAAGAAACCCTAAGAATCATGTGGGACTCTATCAAGAAGAATAACTTGCATGTGATTGGAGTCCCAGAACAGGGAGGGATAACAGAAAACACAGAGAGAATAGTTGGAGATCTGCTGGCAGAAAACATCCCTGACATCATGAAAGACGAAAGGATATCTATCCAAGATGCTCATTGAACCCCATATAAGATTGATCCAAAAAGAAAATCACCAAGATATATTATCATCAAACTTGCCAAAACCAACGATAAAGAGAAAATTTTAAAAGCAGCCAGGAATAAAAGAAAGGTCTCCTACAATGGAGAATCAATAAGAATAAGTTCAGACTACTCAGCAGAAACCATACAGACGAGAAGGCAATGGGATGACATATACAGAGCACTGAAGGAGAAAAACTGCCAGCCAAGGATCAGATATCCAGCAAAACTGTCTCTGAAATATGAAGGTGAAATTAAAACATTTACAGATAAACACAAGCTTAGAGAATTTGCAAAAACCAAACCAAAGGTACAAGAAATACTAAAGGAAATTGTTTGGTCAGAAAACCAATAATATCAGATACCAGCACAACACAAGGTCACAGAACAGAACATCCTGATATCAACTCAAAGAGGGAAATCACAAAAACAAACTAACATTAATTTAAAAAAAAATGCTCAAAAGAGGGAATCATTGAAGTCAATACGTAAAAGATCAAAATAATGAAAAAGAGGGACTAAATACAGGTGGCACAGAACTGCCATATGGAGAGGGATACAAGGTGATATAGAACAATACAAGTTAGGTTTTTACTTAGAAAAATAGGGGTAAATATTAAGGTAACCACAAAGAGGTATAACAACTCCATAACACAAAATAAAAACCAAGAAAAATATAACGACTCAGCAAACATAAAGTCAAATACTACGAAAATGGGGAACACACAATTTACAAAGAAAAACATCTCAGCACAAAAAAGTAAATGGAAAAATGAAATTGTCAACAGCACACATAAAAAGGCATGAAAATGACAGCACTAAACACATGCATATCTATAATTACACTGAATGAAAATGTACTAAACGCACCAATAAAGAGACAGAGAGTCTCAGTCTGGATAAAGAAACACGATCCATCTACATGCTGCCTACAAGAGACACACCTTAGACATAGAGACACAAACAAACTAAAAGTCAAAGGATGGAAAAAATTTATCAAGCAAACAATAAGCAAAAAGAGGAGAGGCAATAGTAATTTCTGACAAAATAGACTTTAAAGTTAAATCCACCACAAAAGGATAAAGAAGGACACTACATAATGATGAAAGGGACAATTGACCAGGAAGATATAACCATTTTAAATATTTATGCACCCAATGAAAAGGCTGCAAGATACATAAATCAAATTTTAACAGAACTGAAAAGTGAGACAGACACCTCCACAATTATAGTAGGAGACTTCAACACACCACTTTCGGAGAAGGACAGGACATCCAGTAAGAAGCTCAATAGAGACCCGGAAGACCTAACTGCTACAATCAACCAACTTGACCTCATTGATTTATACAGAACTTTCCACCCAAAAGCTGCAAAGTATACTTTTTTTCTAGTGCACATGGAGCATTCTCTAGAATAGACCACATATTAGGTCATAAAACAAACCTTTGCAGAATCCAAAACATCGAAATATTACAAAGCATCTTCTCAGACTACAAGGCCATAAAAGTGGAAATCAATAACAGAAAAATTAGGGAAAAGAAATCAAATACTTGGAAACTGAACAATACCCTGCTCAAAAAAGACTGGGTTATAGAAGACATGAAGGAGGGAATAAAGAAATTCATTGAATGCAACGAGAATGAAAACACTTCCTATCAAAACCTCTGGGACACAGCAAAAGCAGTGCTCAGAGGCCAATTTATATCCATAACTGCACACATACAAAAAGAAGAAAGAGCCAAAATCAAAGAACTGTCCCTACAACTTGAATGAATAGAAAGTGAGCAACAAAAGAATCCACGAGGCACCAGAAGAAAACAAATAATAAAAATTAGAGCTGAACTGAATGAAATAGAGAACAGAAAAACAATTGAAAGAATTAACAAAGTCAAAAGCTGGTTCTCTGAAAAAATTAACAAAATTGAGAAACCATTGGCCAGACTAACTAAACAAATACAGGAAAGGAAACACATAACCTGAATAAGAAATTAGATGGGCCACATCACAACAGACCCAAGTGAAATTAAAAGAATCATATCAGATTATTACAGAAAATTGTACTCTGACAAATTTGCAAACCTAGAAAAAATGGAAGAATTCCTAGAAAAACACTACGTACCTAAACTAACACAATCAGAAGTAGAACAACTAAATAGACCCATAAAAAACAAGAGATTGAAACGGTAATCAAAAAACTCCCAACAAAAAAAAAGCCCTGGCCTGGACGGCTTTACTTCAGAGTTCTACCAAACTTTCAGAGAAGACTTAACACCACTACTACTAAAGGTATTTCAAAGAACAGAAAATGACGGAATACTGCCTAACTCATTCTATGAAGCACCGTAGCCCTGATACCAAAACCAGGTAAAGACATCACCAAAAAAGAAAATTACAGACCTATATCCCTCATGAACATAGATGCAAAAATCCTCAACAAAATTCTAGCCAATAGAATTCAACAACATATCAAAAAGTTAATCCACCATGACCAAGTGGGATTTATACCAGGTTTGCAAGGCTGGTTTAATATTAGGAAAACCATGAATGTAATCCACCATATAAATAAAACAAAAGACAAAAACCACATGATCTTATCAATTGATGCAGAAAAGGCATTAGACAAAGTCCAACACCCATTTATAAAAAAAAAACTCTCACCAAAATAGGAATTGAAGGAAAATTCCTCAACATAATAAAGGGCATCTTTTTTTTTTTTTTTTGTACAAAGCCAACAGCCAACATCACTCTAAATGCGGAGAGCCTGAAAGCATTTTCCTTGAGAACAGGAACCAGACAAAGATGTCCTTTATCATCGCTCTTATTCAAAATTCTTCTAGAAATCCTAGCCAGAGCAATTAGGCTAGATGAAGAAATAAAAGGCATCCGGATTGGCAAGGAGGAAGTAAAATTATCTCTATTTGCAGATGACATGATCTTATACACAGAAAACCCTAAGCAATCCTCCAGAAAACTTCTGAAACTAATACAAGAGTTTGTCAGTCTCAGGTTATAAGATAAACATACAAAAATCACTTGGATTCCTCTACATCAAAAAAAAGAATATCGAAGAGGAGATCACCAAATTGATACCATTCACAGTAGCCCCCAAGAAGATAAAATACTTAGGAATAAATCTTACCAAAGATGTAAAAGACCTATACAAAGAAAACTACAAAGTACTACTACAAGAAGCTAAAAAGGACCTACTTAAGTGGAAAAACATACCTTGCTCATGGATAGGAAGACTTAACATAGCAAAAATATCTATTCTACCAAAAGCCATCTATACATAAAATGCAATTCCGATCCAAATTCCAATGACATTTTTTACTGTGATGGAGAAACAAATCACCAACTTCATATGGAAGGGAAAGAAGCCTCGGATAAGTAAAGCATTACTGAAAAAGAAGAAGAAAGTGGGAGACCTCACTCTACCTGATTTTAGAACCTATTATACAGCCACAGTAGTCAAAACAGCCTGGTACTGGTACAACAACAGGCACATAGACCAATGGAACAGAATTGAGAACCCAGATATAAATCCATCCACATATGAGCAGCTGATATTTGACAAAGGCCCAGTGTCAGTTAATTGGGGAAAAGACAGTCTTTTTAACAAATGGTGCTGGCATAACTGGACATCCACTTGCAAAAAATGAAACAGGACCCATACCTCACACCATGCACAAAAACTAACTCCAAGTGGATCAAAGACCTAAACGTAAAGACCAAAACGATAACGATCATGGAAGAAAAAATAGGGACAACCTTAGGAGCCCTAATACAAGGCATAAACAGAATACAAAACATTACCAAAAATGACAAAGAGAAACCAGATAACTGGGAGCTCCTAAAAATCAAACACCTATGCTCATCTAAAGACTTCACCAAAAGAGTAAAAAGACCACCTACACATCGGGAAAGAATTTTCAGCTATGACAGCTCCGAACAGCGCCTGATCTCTAAAATCTATAGGATTTTGTTAAAACTCAATCACAAAAAGACAAACAACCCAATCGAGAAGTGGGCAAAGGATATGCACACGCACTTCACTAAAGAAGATATTCAGGCAGCTAACAGACACATGAGAAAATGCTCTCGATCATTAGCCATTAGAGAAATGCAAATTAAAACTACGATGAGATTCCATCTCACTCCAACAAGGCTGGCATTAATCCAAAAAACACAAAAGAATAAATGTTGGAGAGGGTGTGGAAAGACTGGAACTCTTATACACTGCTGGTGGGAATGTAAAATGGTAGAGCCACTTTGAAAATCTATCTGGTGTTTTCTTAAAAAGTTAGAAATACAACTACCATACAACCCAGAAATTCCACTCCTCGGAATATACCCTTGAGAAATAAGAGCCTTCACACGAACAGATATAAGCACACCCATGTTTATTGCAGCTCTGATTATAATAGCAAAAAGCTGGAAGCAACCAAGGTGTCCATCAATGGATGAAGGGGTAAATAAATTGTGGTATATTCACACAATGGAATACTACACATCGATAAAGAACAGTGACGAATCGGTGAAATATTTCATGACATGGAGGAACGTGGAAGGTATTATGCTGAGTGAAATTAGTCAGAGGCAAAAGGACAAATATTGTATAAGACCACTATAATAAGATCTTGAAAAATAGTATAAACTGAGAACACATACTTTTGTGGTTACAAGGTGGGGAGGGAGGGAGGGTGGGAGAGGGTTTTTTACTGATTAGTTAGTAGATGAGAACTACTTTAGGTGAAGGGAAGGACAATACTCAATACACGGAAGGTCAACTCAACTGGACTGGACCAAAAGCAAAGATGTTTCTGGGATAAACGGAATGCTTCAAAGGTCAGTGGAGCAAGGGCAGGGGTTTGGGGACTATGGCTTAAGGGGACTTCTAAGTCAATTGGCAAAATAGTTCTATTATGAAAACATTCCGCATCCCACTTTGAAACGTGGCGTCTGGGGTCCTAAATGCTCACAAGTGGCCATCTAAGATGCATCAATTGGTCTCAACTCACCTGGATCAAAGGAAAATGAAGAACACCAAGGTCACACGATAACTATGAGCCCAAGAGACAGAAGGGGCCACATGAACTAGAGACTTACATCATCCTGAGACCAGAAGAACTAGATGGTGCCTGGCCACGACCGGTGACTGCCCTGACAGGAAGCACAACAGAGAATCCCTGAGGGAGCAGGAGATCAGTGGGATGCAGACCCCAAATTCTCATAAAAAGACCAGACTTAATGGTTTGACTGAGACTAGAGGAATCCCGGCGGTCATGGTCCCCAAACCTTCTGTTGGCCCAGGACAGGAACCATACCCGAAGACTACTCATCAGACATGGAAGGGACTGGACAAAGGGTAGGAGAGAGATGATGATGAAGAGTGAGCTACTTGTATCAGGGGGACACTTGAGACTGTGTTGGCATCTCCTGTCTGGAGGGGAGATGGGAGGGTAGAGAGGGTTAGAAACTGGCAAAATTGTCCCGAAAGGAGAGACTGGAAGGGCTGACTCATTAGGGGGAGTGTAAGTGGGAGTAAGGAGTAAGATGTATATAAGCTTATATGTGACAGACTGACTTGATTTGTAAACGTTCACTTAAAGCTCAATAAAAATTATTATTAAAAAAAAAAAAAGAAGACATTCGGGTAGCTAACAGACACATGAAGAAATGCTCATGATCTTTAGCCATTAGAGAAATGCAAATCAAAAGTACAATGAGATTCCATCTGATTCCAACGTGGCTGGTATTAATCCAAAAAACAAAAAAATAATGAATGTTAGGTTGTAGAGACTCTGGAACACTGACAGAGTGCTGGCTGGAATGTAAAATGCTACAACTACTTTTGAAATCTATTTGGCTCTTCCTTAAAAAGCTAGAAATATAACTACCATATGATCCAGCAATCCCACTCCTTGGAATATATCCTAGAGAAACAAGAGCCTTTACACGAACTGGTAAATGCACACCGATGTTCATTGCAGCACTGTTTACAATAGCAAAAAGATGGAAGCAACAAAGGTGCCCATCAACGGATGAATGGCTAAATAAATTATGGTACACTCATTCAATGGAATACTATGCAGTGATAAAGAACAAAGATAAATCTGTGAAATATTTCATAACATGGAGGAATCTGGAAGGCATTATGCTGAGTGAAATTACTTGCAAAAGGACAAATATTGTATGAGACCACTATTATAAGAACTCAAGAAATAGTTTAAGCAGAGAAGAAAGTATTCTTTGATGGTTACAAGAGGGCGGAGGAAGGGAGGGAGGGAGAGGAGTATTCACTAATTAGACAGTGGACAAGAACTATTTTAGGCAAAGGGAAGGACCACATACAATACAGGCAAGGTCAGCAGAACTGGAATAAACCAAAAGCAAAGAAATTTCCTGAATAAACCAAACACGTCGAAGGCCAGTGTAGCAGAGGTTTGGGGACCATGGGGACCATGGTTTCAGGGAATATCTAGGTCAACTGGCATAATAAAATCTATTAACAAAACATTCTGCATGCCATTTTAAGGTACATCAATTGGTCTCAAACCACATGGAGCAAAGGAGAATGAAGAACACCAAAGACACAAGGTAATTATGAGCCCAAGACACAGCCCCATAAATCAGAGACTACATCAGCCTGAGTCAGAACTAGATGGTTCCTGGCTACAATTAATGACTGCCATCACAGAGAACACAACAGAGAAGGAGCAGGAGAATAGTGGGAGGCAGACCTCAAATTCTCATAAGAAGACCAGGCTTAATGGTCTGACTGAGACTAGAAGGACCCTGGAGTTCATGGTTCCCAGACCTTCTGTTAGCTCAAGACAGGAACCATTCCCAAAGCCAACTCTTCAGACAGGGATTGGACTGCACTATAAAATAGAAAATGTACTGGTGAGGAGTGAGCCTCTTGGATTAAGTAGACACATGAGACTGTGTTGGCAGCTTTTGTCTGGAGGGGAGATGTGAAGGCCAAAGGGGACAGAAGGAAGCTAAATGGGCACGAAAATACAGGGAGGAGAGAAGGAATGTGTTGTCTCATTAGGGGAAGAGCAACTAGGAGTATATAGCAAGGTGTATATAAGTTTCTGTATGAGAGACTGACTTGATTTGTAAACTTTCACTTAAACCAAAAAAAAAAAAAATCTTCACAACTTGACCAATAAGCAACATCACAGTTACAAAAAAAAAAAAAAAAAAGATTAGTGGTGTGTCAAAAACAAGGAAAACAATATTGAGATAAGAATGAATGTGAGGGTGATATTACTATTTATTATAAAAAAATTTATTATAGGGTGATATTATTCAGTGCCTACCATGTGTCACGAATTGAATTATGTTCCCGCAAAACACCTGACAACTGGGCTATTATCATGGATTGAATTTTGTACCTCAAAAATATGTGTCAACTTGGTTAGGCCATGATTCCATGTACTGTGTGATTGTGCAACCTTTGTCATCTGATGTATTTTCCTGTGTGTTGCAAATCTTATCAGTAGGATGTTAATGAGATGGATTAGCAGCAGTTGTGTTAATTGGGCAGGGCCCAATCTACAAGATTAGGTTGCATTTTTAGTCAACCTCTTTTGACATATAAAAGAAAGAAGCAAACAGAAGTACAAGGGGACCTTATACCACCAAGAAATCAGAACCAGGAACATGTGTCCTTTGGACCGGGGGTCCCTGAGCTGTAATGCTTCTATACCAGAGGAAGAATGATGACAATGACTTCCCCCAGATCCAACAGAGAGAGATAGCCTTCCCTTGAAGCTAGCACCCTGAATTCAGGCTTCTGGCCTGCTAAATTGTGAGAGAATAAATTTCTGTTGTTAAAGCCATCCACTTGTGGTATTTGTGTCATAGCAGCACTAGCTAAGATTCCGTATGATTAGAACGGTCCAGGCACTTCATAAATATTATCTGATATATTTTCCCTAGCAACTCTACGTGGTATGAGCTTATTATTCCTATTTTATAAGTGAAATAACTGAAACTTTAGAGACTTAAGTGAGTTATTAATGATGATCCTGTGGATTTTCAATATAGATGTGGATGATGGTTTCATAATAGTACAGGTAAATCTGACATCTATGGGAAATAAAATTTATAATAAAAGACTTGAACGAATCCTGGTATCTTCTGGAAATACCAATCTGCTAAAAAATAATAATGATGTGAAAAATACATGCCAGATTCAAATAACTTAAGAGCGAGAAAATATTGTGATAGCAATAATTAACATTTTTGTGTGATTCCAATTAGGCTAGCATCTAGACTAAATCACACAAAAATGAATTCTGTACTTGTCATTTATCCATGCTCAGATTGCTCAATGAATGGTGGACGGATAAAGGGAAATAAATAGGTTCACAGTTTGAAGTTAAAAAAAAAAAAGCCATTATCTTTCTCAAATTGTCAATTTCATTTAAAATTCTCCTATTGTAAGAGTAAGGTGCCATTCTGCCACTAAAACGTTTACTGAAGGTATCCATGCTTACACTGTGCAAGTGATACCTGAAAACAAGTAAATATAAATTATAGCCAAAATGTCCCCTCATGTGGAGTCCTTTGCTTTCTTGTTCCAAGATGTTTCAAGTGCAATACTAATGACGAAGGTTATTATATCTCAGTCTTTGGTATTGACAATTTTCACATGCTTACTACTTTATGGATAATTGTTAAAACTGAAGTCCTGTAAAGTTTTAAATAATTATATTTTGAAAGATTTTTGTTTGTTATTAGGAAATAGTTTTCTCTTGTTGTTGAAGCTTCTTATCTACAGGAATAGGGTTTACCCATGATTGTGAACAAACCCTAGGGGGAGGGTCTAGTCTTTAGATTACATCATTGCACTGCAAAATTATGATTTAGAAATGATTTGTCTAGAATTTAGTAATAGTACCAGGAAAAACTGCTTACCTTCTCAGGTATGCAATTAATTGACTTGCTTTGAAAAATAATGTTAGTTGGAAACAAAGAAGAAAGATCTGTAGTTGGAATATATGACCTTGGTGATACAAATGGTTTGGAAGATTGCATGATAAATTTTACAAGACCAACAACTTATTCACTGGAAATGTATTTTTACAACATAAATCACTACTAAACAAGTAGATGTTGCCAGACTGAATACACAGTAATCAAATTGACTGCATCTGTGGAAAAAAGGTGATGGAAAAGCTCAGTATCATTCATCAGAAGAAGGCCAGGAGATGGCTACGAAACACACCATTGATTACTCATACGCAAGTGCAGATTGAAAAAAAATTAAAGCTGAAGAAAATTAAAACAAGTTCACAAGAGCCAAAATACAACCTTGACTATATCCAACCTGAATTTAGAGTAGATTTGACACGTTGAACACTAGTGACTGAAGACAAGACAAGTTGTGGAAGGACATCAAGGCTATCATTCATTAAGAAAGCAAAACGTCATAAACAGAAAGAAAAGGGAGGAAAAAAAGACCAAAAATAGACGTCAAAAGAGAACTGAAACTTGGTCTTGAAAGTAAAGTAGCCAAAGTGAAGGGAAAAAAAGATGAAGTGAAAGAACTGAGCAGAAGATTTCAAAGGGTGAATCAAGAAGACAAAGTAAAGTATTATAATGAAATGTGCCAAGATCTGGAATTAGAAAATCAAAAGAGAACACACTGTAGAAGATACACAAATGATCTATAAACACATTAAAAGATGCTGAAGGTCATTGATCAATAGGATAATGGAAAGATAACCACAATGAGCCACCACTTCTCAACCACTAGGATGATTATAACTCAAAATACAGGCAATAACAAGCTTTGACAAGGATATGGAGAAATCGGAATCCTCATATATTGGTGGTGGGATTGTAAAATGGTACACTGCTTCAGAAGTTCATCAAAATCTTAAACAGAGTTAGCCAGCAATTACCCTCTTAGGTACATAACAAAGAGAATTGAAACATACACATAAAAACTTGTGCATGAAAGTTCAGGGATGAATTATTCATAACACCCAAAGAGTGGAAATAGCCCAAATGTCCACCAAGTGATAAATGCATAAACAAAATATGGTATATCCATAAAATGGAATGTTCTTCTACAATAAGAAGCAATGAAATACAGAGACATGTCACATCATGAATGAAACCTGAAAATATCACGTTAAATGAAAGAAGCCACTCAAAAAGGCCACCTATTGTATGATTCCATTCATATGAAAGTTCAAAATAGCCAGATTTATAGAGACAGAAAATAACTTAGTGTCTGCCAGGTGGAAGTGGAAACGGAGGGTGAAGAGTGACTGCCAGCAAGTATGGGGATTGTTTTGGAGGGGACAATGAAAATGCTCTAAAGTTAGATAGCGGTGAGGGTTGTACAATTCTATGAACATACTTAAATACAGTGAACCATACTCTTTAAACGGTTAAATTTTGTGGTATGTGATTCTATGTCAAGGATGCTATAAATGATAAAAAATAACCACCATCACCATGGCAACAACAACAAAATAGTAACTGAACGCTGATAGTTTACCACCCTCCTCTAAGCCTTTCCCATCTAGGTTACACCTGATGTATATGTCTTTATTTATTTCAAACCTACCATTAAGGTCTTCTCCAAACAATGAAGTAATCCCCTAGTCCAAAAGAAGTAAGCTATATTGGCTCAAAAACTCTAACAATCTTTTACAATTGCAGTCTTTTTATTTTTTCTCTTTAATACATTAGCAAGAAAAATATAGGCCTTCCTAATCATGAATTAATAAGTTTCACACATGTGATAGGCACATATTCTATTTAAAATTTTCTCCTATGTCTGTTATCAGAGAAAACAAATCAAGCAATATAAAAATAAACAAAAATAAATCCATTGTCATTGAATCAAATCTGGCTCATAGTGACTGTATAGGACAGGATACAACTGTCCCATAGTGCTTCCAAAGCTGTGAATCTTTACAGAAGCAGGCTTCCACATCTGTCTCCCATAGAGTGGCTGGTGGGTTTGAACAGCTGGCTTTTGATAGTCAGTCAAGTTCTTTAACCACTGCACCACAACCATTGCCATCTTGTTGATTCCAACTCACAGCAACTGCACCACAAGGATTGCTAAATGTAGCATACCAAAAATCAAACCCAAACCTGTTACTTTCGAGTCAATTTCAACTCATAGCAACCCTATAGGACAGAGTAGAACTATGGGGGATTCCAACTGCCTACCTTTGAAGACTAAGGTGTGCCTGACCCAAGCCACGGTATTTTCAATCGCATCATATGCATGTGAAAGCTAGACAATGAATAAGGAAGACCAAAGAAGAATTGACACCTTTGAATTGTGGTGTTGGCGAAGAATATTGAATATGCCATGGACTGCCAAAAGAACGAACGCATCTGTCTTGGAAGTACAACCAGAATGCTCCTCAGAAGCAATGATGGCGAGAGTGTGTCTTACACAGTTTGGACATGTTGTCAGGAGGGGTCAGTCCCTGGAGAAGGGCATCATGTCTGGCAGACTACAGGGTCAGTGGAAAAGAGAAGACCCTCAATGGGGTGGGTTGACACAGTGGCTGCAACGATTGTAAGGATGGCCCAGGACCGGGCAGTGTTTCGTTCTGTTGTGCATAGGGTCGCTATGAGTGGGAACTGACACCATGGCACCTAACAACAATAACGCCTTTGGTTAACAACTGTAGCTCTTAGTCCCTAGGCCACCAGGGTTTCCAAACGTAGCTTAGAAGGTCTGAAATCACAATACAGCTGCATAGACTGTCAGAAAATGCCCAGCAGATTTAAGCGAGGTATCTAGTAAAGGGTTAACCTGACATCAGCTTTCCTCTGACTCCCAGATAGCCAGTCAGCCATCTGCAGACAGCAATATGCCCTGACTCTGGGTCAGTTCCATACTTTACTATGAAGAATTTAAAGATGTCTAGAGTACAAGCGGTTTGTGCTTGGTTACCGACTGAAAGGTTGGTAGATTGAACCCACTCAGCCATGCCATGGAAAATGCTTGGCAATTTGTATTCATAAAGATTAGAGCCAAAAAACTCTGTGAACCTCCGGTCTGTTCTGTAACACAGGCAGTCGACATGAACCAGAATCAAATCGAAGGCAACAGGTTTAGATTACAAACCTGTCCATTCATGATCAAGCCAAATCTGCTGCTCTTATAAGCCCAGAAATTGTGACTTACTGTTCATAAAATCTCAGGTATGCTTTTAAATCTGTCCCTTACTTTACCGCTATTGAAGGAGGATTCACAAAATCATCTGCCCTGTGTCAGTGGTCTTAGCCTGTGGTGACTGACTCACTTCAGAGATCAATGAATCCTGAGCAAATATATATATATATATAAATATATATATATATATGCAGTGAGCTCTCCTAAAAGAAAGTAGTGATGATTCAAACCCAGCATAAGATTGCTAAGATACATCAAACACTTTTGTACACAGGGGCCCTGGTGGTACAGTGATGAAGCTTTCGGCTGCTAACCAAAAGGTCAGTAGTTTGAATCTACCACCCGCCCCTTGGAAACCCTGAGGGGGCAGTTCTACTTTGTCCTATAGGATTGCTATGAGCCAGAACACAATTGATGGCAAAAAGTTTGGTTTTGGTATTAAAAGAGCTGAGCTGCTGTATCCCCCCATATCTCTGACTGTTTTCATTGGTCAGTTGACTGTTTTTCCTGTATTCGTTGCCTCACAAAGCTGACCCACTAATAATAGCCCCCATCAGAGGAGCCCAATTATCTATCGCCTTTGTAACTCTAACTCAGATATAGAGCTGTGATCCATTACTGTATTTTTATGTAAATAATAAACACCTTTCACATTTTTTCCCACCCACTCCTTCCCCCCGCCCGCCACCTTGAGGTATTTTAGCAAACACTCTGCTAATTTTTTACAGCAATGTGTAAAAAAAAAAAAAATTGGCATAGAGGCATTTCTGAAAACATCTTAGGGTGAGGGAGTGGTTGGCAAACAAGCATAGAAGGCAAGTGTTATCTGCGTAAAAATATAGTACACGTGGCCAGCGTCCCCCAAAACTGACTCTGACAATGCTTTTAATTCTTGTTGCTTTCTGCTCTGCCACTCTGTTTAACACCACCACTTGTCTGTTTGAATGCCCTGTGACGGCTATTTCTGGAGGATTCACAAAATCACCTACCCTATGTCAGGGGTCTTAGCCTACGTAGGCTGATTCAGCTTAGAGATCAATGAATCCTGAGCAATCAGGTTAAGAAAAAAAATTATATCTATATGTGTATGTATATATTTATAGAGAGAGAGCTCTCAAAAAAGAAAGCAGTGATGATTCAAAGCCAGCATAAGATTGCTAAATAATAGCATGCATTTTGTTTTTGAGTTTTACTGATTGGTAGAATAAAAGACCTAGTCCTAGGTTATCCTGATTTTAGTTAACGTGTTTGTTAAATCTCTTGTAATATTCTTATGTACATGATGTGGTTATATGTGGTGAACGAAAACATGAAAAAATCTCATAATTACATGAATTCAAAAAGGATCCCAAGACTGAATATAAAGTGAATAATCTCAAGTTATCATTCCATAGGACTTTATATATAGTTTTGTCTTGAAAAATCATTTTATGAATAATTAGATGAAGCCATAGAAGAAATTATTGTAAAATTCATAGATAGCATTAACATAGAAAAGTGTAATGAATATTTTCATGATGGTAAGGATTCAAGAAGATTTTGTTAGGCTCTGCAAATGGACTGATATTTAAAAGAATAAATTTAACAGTCATAAATATAAAATTTTCTGTGGAACATAAAGTTATTCATTTCATAGATATTTGGGCACATATCATGAGACAAAAGTTATCTAAACCAAACCAAACCTAAAGCCATTAAGTCAATACTGACTCATAGTGACCCTATAAGACAGAGTAGAACTGCCCCCCTACGGTTTCCAAGGAGCAGCTGGTGAATTTGAACTGCCAATCTTTTGATTACCAGCCAAGCTCTTAACCACTGCACCACCAGGGCTCCCAAAGGGCACTCAAAATGGAGAGATGAATAAGATAGAATTCCCTACCCTTCAGAATCTCACAGTCCGAAAGAGAGAAGGGCAGACTAGAAACTGCAATGAATGTTATGATTGCACAGGTCCTACAGGAGCACAGTGAATATGATACTGGCTCAGATTCGGGGTTCATTGCAGAGGCAAAGTTGGGGGGCACAGGGAGCCACTCGCTCCTGATTGCAAGCCCAAGGAGATGCCAGACAAGGCATGGAATGGCATCACCAGACACCACAAATATGAAAGACACCTGAGTGAGGAGGCCAGACAGGACAGGGGAAGGCATTTTTGCTGATGCATCACCTCTATCAACATCTATTCATCTTGAAATTGGAGGGCGGCAACTTAGAGATCGTCCCTGTGAGCTCATTACATTCCCTTCACCCCAGGATCATTGAAGACCCCCAAGAGAAGCCTGAATCTAGAAGGAGAAGTAGAAGTAAGCCAGTCTATCACAACATTCACAATTGAGAAGCAGTGAACTAGCGGACCTTCATTTTCAAAAGATCTGCCTCAAGAGAAAAAAACATCTAAAAAATGCAAGGAATCCCAAAGGATTTATTAAAAGGCACGTAACATCCAGAATAAGGGAGATGATAGTCACACAAGATCAACTGCATCTGGTGAACTGTGCTTAGAATCTGGTGAACTGGGCTTAGTTCTAGGTGCTGTATTTTAGGATGGCCATTTATAAATTATAATTCTCCACAAAAATTGAAGATTTGGATCCAAATGATATATAACAAATATCAACATGACCAGCAGAGGGATTGGATTTATTGTATGTTACCTTAGATGGTGGAGCTATGTATAATGTCTCAGCATCAGAACCTTTCTAATGATAAATGTCCAAAAGTAGGATAGGTTGAAATACGAAAAAAAGATAATTTTTTGTCTTCAAATTCATCGCATGGAAAAATGGTAACCATTTGACGGAGGTGGCTTTAAGCATTTTGTATATTATTGTGAGGAGGCTAAGCCTTCATGAAGATCAAAATGGTCTAGGACACATGGGATTCAGATACTCCCCGTTTCTCTGCGTGGAATGGTTAGCAAGGGTGCTCTGCATGCTCTAGACTGAGTGCCCTCTAAAGGAAATAGCTTTTAGTAATTTTGGTGGTGGCAGTTCAAAATAGAGATCCCTTAGTTCTCTTTTATGGAAGGTTCAGAATGCAGATCTCAGCTTCTGAGTAGCTAATGTAAATATTAGGAATCAAAGTCATGATTCCCTAGTGTAGCTCCCTCATAGTGCCACCTGAGACGCTTGCCAAAGTGGAGTATTTTTATCCAGGGTTTGGAAATTCAAGAGAGCTCATCAAAAACATACAGATAGAAGGCCCCTCCAGAGATGAACTATTGGGAGAAAGAAGCAATTAAAATTTCCTTTTCTTGTCCTTCTTATGATGCTCTCATTAGCTCCCTTGTGTATAATATGCTCTCTAGGTGATGTAATGGTAGTCAGTACATTATTGACTAGAAATTAAGGCCTGGCATTGCTCTAGGAGGTCCTCATGACAACAGCTTCCAATGTCAATGTAATTTCTGAAATATTTGAAGGCATGTTTTATTTTTTGTCTATTTAAAGTTTAGAGAAATAATTCATTGTTAGTGTTGCTCTTTGTAGTTTTGAAGAGTATTTTTATTGAATACTTACTATATGCCACACACAATCCTAACCTTGTTACATTTATTAACAGATTTAATCCTCGGGAAGCCCAGCAATGAAGATATTAGACTGAATCATGTACAATTTCATATGATTTAACTTAATATGTTTTTCTCATGTATATTTTTCCATAGGTGGAAGGTATGTTTTTCCACTTATGTAGGTCTCTTTTGGTTCCTTGTAGTAGTGTCTTATAGTTTTCTTGGTATAGGTCTTTTACATCTCTGGTTAAATTTATTCCTAAGTCTTTTATCTGTTAATGGCATTGATATGGTGATTTTCTCCTCGAAGTTCTCTTTGTTGAAGTAGAGGAATCCAACTGAATTTTGTATGTTTATCTAGTACCCTGATAGTTTGCTGAAATCTTCTATTAGTTCTACTAGTTTTCTTGTGAATTCTTTGGGTTTTATGTGTAGGAGATCATAACATCTACAAATAGGGATATTTTTACTTCTGCCTTAGCAATTGGATGCTCTTTATTTCTTTTTCTTGCTTTATGTTCTGGCTAGGACTTCCAGCACAATGTTGAATAAGAGTGGTGATAAAGGGCATCCTTGTCTGGTTCCTGTTCTCAAGGGAAATGCTTTCAGACTCTTTCTGTTTATGATGTTGGCTGTTGTCTTTGTTTAAGTATTCTTTATTATGTTGAGGAGTTTCTGTGCTATTTTTATTTTGCTAAGAGTTTTTATCACCAATGGGTGTTAGACTTTGTCAAATGCCTTTTCTGCATCAACTGATAAGATCATGTGGTTCTTATCTTTTATTTATGTGATGGACTAGATTGTTTTTCTAATGTTGAACCATCCCTGCATACCTGGTATGAATCCCTCTTGGTCATGGTGAATTATTTTTTTGATATGTTGTTGAATTCTATTGGCTAGAATTTTGTTAAGGATTTTTGCATCTATGCTCATGAAGGGTATTGGTTTGTAATTTTCTTCATTTGTGGTGCCTTTTTTTTTTTTACCTGCTTTTGGTATCAGGGCTATGCAGCCATCATAGAGTGAGTTCAGGAGTATTCCAGTGTTTTCTATGCTCTGAAATACCTTTAATAGGAGTGATGTCAGCTCTTCTCTGAAAGTTTGGTAGAATTCTCCAGTGAAGCCATCAGGGTCACTTTTCTTTTTTTTTTTACCTCCTCAATGTCTTCTTTTGTTACAGATCTACTTAGTTTGTCTACCTCAGTTTGTGTTAGTTTAGGTAGGTAATGTGTTTCTGGAAACTTGTCTGTTTTCTCTAGGTTTTCAAATTTGTTGGAGTACAGATTTTCACAATACTCTGTTATGAACCTTTTCATTGCATTTGGATCTGTTTTGATATCATCCATGTTATTTCTTATTCAAGTTATTTGTTTACTCTCTTGTTTTTCTTTTGTCACTTTGGCCAATGGTTTATTGATTTTGTTGATCTTTTCAAAGAACCAGCTTTTGATACTGTTAACTTTTTCAATAGTTTTTCTATTCTCTATTTCAATAATTTTTATTGTTTTTTTCTGGTGGCTGAGGGCTTCTTTTGCTCTTCTCTTTCTGTTTCTTTGAGTTGTAGAATTAATGCTTTGATTCTGGCCCTTTCTTGTTTTTGGATGTGTGCCTTTATTGCTATAAATTGACCTCTGAGCACTGCTTTCATTGTGTCCCCAAGGTTCTGGTAGGATGTGTTTTCATTCTCATTTGATTCTATGAATTTTTTTTATTCCATCCTTGATTTTTTTTTATAGCCCAGTAGTTTTTGAGCAAGATATTTTTCTGTTTCCCCGTATTTTTTTTTTTTCTTTCTATTTCTGTTATTGATTTCTACTTTATGGCATTTTGGTCACAGAAGATGCCTGTATTATTTTGATGTTTTGGATTCTGTTAAGGCTTGCTTTGTGGCCTAATAATGTGGCCTAATCTGGAGGATGTTCCATGGACATTGGAAAAGAAAGTATACTTGCCTGCTATTAGGTGCAGTGTTCTTTATATGTCTACGAGATCAAGTTGGTTGATTGTGGCATTTAAATCCTCTGTGTCTTTATTGAGCTCCTTTCTGGATTTTCTGTCCTTCACTGAAACTGATGTGTTGCAGTCTACTACTATTGTGGAGCTATCTATTTCTCTTTCCAGTGCTGTTAGAATTTGTTTTATGTATTTTGGAGCCCTGTTGTTGGGTGTGTAAATATTTATTATGGTTATGTCCTACTGGTGTATTGACCCTTTAATCATTATATAGTGTCCTTCCTTATCCTTTGTGGTGGATTTTGCTTCAAAGTCTATGTTGTGAGAGATTAATATTGCCACTCCTGCTCTTTTTTGATTGTCGTTTGCCTTATATATTTATTTCCATCCTTTGAGTTTTAGTTTGTTTTTGTCTTTGAGTCTAAGGTGTGTCTCTTTTAGGCAGCATATAGGCAGTCATTTTTTTTTTTTATCCACTGTGCTACTTTCTGTCTGTTTATTGGTGCATTTAGTCCATTTACATTAAGCATAATTATTGACTGGTATGAGTTTTATACTGCCATTTTGATTTTTGTGTGTGTGTGTGTGGTATTGACAGTTTCTTTGTCCCACTTAAAATTCTTGCTGAGTAGTTTTACTTTACGTGTTTTCTTTTTATCTTTTTCCTTGTTGTTGATTTTGTATTTGCTGAGTCTTTATGTTTTTCTTCTTTTTTATTTCTATTTTGATGTGTAGGTTTATTAGTTTCCTTTGTGGTTACCTTAGAATTTATCTCTATTTTTCTAAGTTTATTCCAATCTTTTATTTCTTGATAACGCCTTAATTTCCTCTCCATATGAAAGTTCTATGACTACACTATTTAGTTGCTCTATAGGGTCATTATGAGTCAGAATCGACTTGATGGCAGTGGGTTTGGTTTGGTGGGTTTTTTTTTGTCTTAATGTTGTCATATTTTACATATTGATATTTCTGTGTCCCTATATTTTCAGTGTTTTAGCTTTGACTTACTTTTGTGACTTTCCCATAGGGGTGGATAGCTGATTGCTCTGCTCTGTATTCTAGTCTTGGTTTGTTATTTGATATTTTTGATTCTCTATCTGGAACAACTCCTTTAGTATTTCTTGTAATTTTGGTTTGATTTTTACAAATTCCCTTAACTTCTGTTTATGGAAATGCCCTAATTTCATCATCGTTCTTGGCTGGCAATTTTTTTTTTTCCCCTTCAAGGCTTTATATATGTCATCCCACTGTGTTCTTGCCTGCATAGTTTCTTCTGAGTAGTCAGAGCTTACTGTTATTGACTCTCCTTTGTAGGTGACTTTTCTTTTATCCCTAGTCACTCTTAAAAGTCTTTCTTGATCTGTGGTTTTGGCTAGTTTGATTATAATACATCTCGGTGACTTTCTTTTGGCATCTACCCTGTGTGGGGTTCGATGAGATTCTTGGATAGATATCTTCTCATCTTTCATGATATCAGTGAAGTTTTCTGCCAACAAGTATTCAACATTTTTTTCTATATTTTCTGTTATCCCTTCTCCCCTGTTCAGGTACTAGTCCCTTGTAGGTTATTCTTCTTGATAGAGTCCTCCATAATTCTTAGAGTTTCTTCATTCTTTAAAATTCTTTTATCTGATTTTTCCTCAAATAACTTTATCTCAAGTGCTTTACCTTCAGTCTCATTAATTCTAACTTCCATTGTCTCAATTCTGGTACTATGAGTTTCTACTGAGCTGTCTAATTCTGAAATTTTATTGCTAATCTTTTGAATTTCTAGCCCATGTCTTTCTATGGACTCTAGCAGCCTGTTAAATTTTCATTTTGCACTTGTATATAGCTTTCCTAAATTCCTCTATTATTTTGTCTGTGTATTCCTTGGTTTAGTCTGAGTTTTGTCTGATCTCCTTGCTTACCTCTTGAAGAGCTCTGTATATTAATCTTTTGAATTCTACTTCCCATAATTCCAAGAACTTGTCTTTCAAAGGCGGTTTCCTTGTTCTTTGTCTTGGTCACATGCTGAGCCATCATGGTCTTCCTCTTTATGTGATTTGATATTGACTGTTGTCTCTGAGCCATCAATAAGTTATTATACTTATTTATTGTATGTTTGCTTACTGTGTCCTTGCTTTTTTTTTTTTTCTTTTCATATGCCCAAATAGGCTGGGCATGTGAGCTACTTTGATTATTGACATTGTTGTAGCTCTCACAAGCTGTCATCAGGTTATTAGAGCTGCTACTAGGTATGTGAGCCCAGGAGTCCCTTTACTTTTCTTGTGTGGATTCAGCTCAATCATCCAGTTTGTCAGTCACTGAATGTGTGGTGTACGCTCTCACCTACAGTTCTAGATGGGCAGAGCTACATAGGGGTGATTGGAGTAGGCAAAAGTATCTGGCTGAAGTCGGACATTATGTGCTGAGCAAAGTAGGTGACTCACGGCTGCCCCTGAGTGCCTAGGTGGAAGGCATGTCCCTGTCCCCTGGAGTGCACAGGTGGGTGGGTTTTGCAGCCAGACTTTGGGTACCCAGTACAGTTGCCTATAAGTATTGGAAGATACCACTTATTCTCAGACCACTGTCATGGGTGTCTAGCTGGAGTGGGTGGAGACACCAGTCCTCAGACTTCTGAGGTGGGTAAGTGAGAACCTTACTTGATGGCCAGGGTGGTGTCAGATGTCATGAATCTGCTCTCCCCCGCCCCCTTAACTGTTGCAGTTGAAAATAGGCTTCAGGTATATGCCCTGTTGTACTACGCTAATGACAGCCTACATTATTGAATGGGCCCACAGAAGTCTAGGCAGGGGTGAAAGGCATTCAAAGTCCATGGACTCCTTAGGCCTCTGACTAGACAAAGGGGCAGTGACTTCTCTGAGTTTCTGGTTTAGGGGAGCTGGCAGTTTCTCTTTTCCTGTTTGTCCTTTTTTTTTTTTAATCAGTTGCCTCCTCAAAGCTGGGAAACTGAGTTAGGTGCAAAGGGATCCACTTCCAGACTAGAGGGCACGGCAGCCACTGAATGCTGCCAGACTGACACCGGAAAGCGGGTGGAGGGTCAGGGGAGGAGAAGAGAGGCACTTCTCAATGGGGGAAGGGTTATTTTGATTTCAACACTTGCACTTAACTTTTGCAGATCCAGCTTCTCTTCCCCCTGGCTCAGGAGGCTTGTGTAGTCTCTCCGCCACTCGGTTTCTTCTGACATGGAAAACACGTCCCGAGTGCTACTGCTTGTTTCAGCCTGTGTGCACTAGTTGGTCCAGCCTGTAGCATGACTGCCAGGTCAGGTATGGCACTTCCTTACTGCTTCTGAACTGTCTCTCCCTTGCCCTGCAGCTCAGTCTTACTCCTCAAGTTTGTCTTTGATGTTCAGGGCCCCTAGATTGTCATATGTATTTGATTCTCTCATTTTGGGGGTCTTTTTTGTAAGAAGGACCAAAGGAAGCATCTGACTGTTGCGCCATCTTAGCCCCTCTCCTGGAAGACTATTTTTAATGAACACTCATTATGCACCACACATATTCTAAACTTGTTACATTTATTAACTCATTTACTCCTCCCACAACCCAATGTGAAAGAAAACATTAGATTTAATCAGGTAGAAATTTCCTATGATTTAACCTAAGATATTATGTCCATTTTAAAAATAGTGGAGCTGAGGCACAGAAAGGTAATTTTCTTGCACTTACCCAGATAGTGAGTTGAATTTAGTTGGCTCATAAAATGATGACATTTAATATACTGTATTTTTAAAGCACTCATTTATTTATTCATTTGACACACGTACGAAACACCATGTTGTGTGTTAGGATACATATTTTGAAATTCAAAACTGCATATTTTTTAAAAATTGTCTGCAACAGAACTTAATATATATTTTGTAAACAGTTATATAGCACTTACTGTGGTGGTGCAGTGGTGAAAGCTATCAACTGCTAACCAAAAGATATGTGGTTCAGAAACACCAGCGGCTCCGAGGGAGAAAGATGTGGCAGTCTGCTCCTGTAGAGGTTTACAATCTTGGAAACCTTATAGGGTCACTATGAGTCAGAACTGACTTGACTGCAGTGGGTTTGGTTTTTTGGTTTTATACATCAAGTGATGTTTGAAGCTCTCTACTGCTTTAGTCCTCCCATGTTTATCTAGATGCATTATCTTCTTTTGTGAATGAGGAAACTGAGGCATGGAAAGGTTAATCAACTTTAAAGCATGAAGGCCCTATCAATAATTATGCAAAGACAACAGGTATAAACCAAAATTGTGCATAGTAAGCTGAGATACGTGGTTACCTATTTAAAAAAAAATTAATTTATACTATGGCTAATGATGCATAAAATCATTCATTCACTTATTCATTAAAAATATTTATTTTCCTGGGGGCCAAGATGACTGACTAGGTAGAAGCTACCTCAGATCCCTCTTACAACAAAGACTCGGAAAAACAAATGAATCGACCACATACATGACAATCTACGAACCCTGACCATCAAACACAGATCTAAAGAGTTGACCTGAGTGACAGAGACTGAGAACGAACAACCACAGGGAAGCAGTGACTGTTTTTGGAGCCTGGAGCCAGCATCCCAGTCAGAAAACCTTGGCGCTGGGCTTTGGACTGGGTGCAGGGGAGTTGAGCACAGCATCCTGAGACAGCTCAAACACAGGATGCAGCCCTAGCCTCCAGAAGGGACCTCAGGGGAAGCCCAGCCAGTGCAAGCAAGCAACACAGCTACGCAGCTGACAGGAGGAGAGGTCACTGGGAAGCAGCGACTGGTTTTGAAGCCAGGAGTGCAGTGTCCCAGCAGGGGAACCTTGGCCCTGGGCTTTGGACTGGGAGTGGAGGAGCCAACCACGGCTTCTGAGACAGCAAAAGCACAGGACACAGGCCTGACCCTCAGGAGCATTCTCTACCCAGCCAGTGCACACATTCAACACGCCCATCGGGAATCTCAAATAAAACAGTCATCCCAAGCAAGATAATTAACTTTGTCTATATTCCGGGGTCCTCCTCTCTCCTATTTATCTGAACCCTCCCCTCCCCTTCCCAGGCGGCTTCATTAACATTGGAATTTCCTGAGCCAGAGAGTGAAGTACGCTACGGTTTTTCTTTCTTTCTTTCATTTTTTTTTTTTTTTTTTTTGGTCTTTTCCTAACCCATTCTCCTTGCCTGAGAGAAGCAGCTACAAAAAACCCAGGGACCAAAAATCCTTCCCTAATTGGACTAAAAACACAGAACCAGCTCTAGCCAAACATATGTGATCCACAGTCTTGGGCTTTCATTCCTATGGGGAGCAAGGTGGCTATTATAATGCAAAGGCTTTTCTGATAGGGATCTGACTATAATTGTTTTAGCAGATTACTGGAAAGACAAGTTTCCCAGGTCTGATATCTCTGCGTATTCAACAGAGCCCTCACTGACCCACAACAGGGAACTGAGGGCAGAAGCTCCCCCCAGACCACCTAGCCTCCTGCCTTAGGGGACTAAGGAGGGTGACACCTACCAATCTGTAGAGGTTCATGCATTGGGGGCCTAAGGTACAGCTGCAGAGCCCACCCACCAAAGTGCTTTAGGAATAGAGACACACCTACCTCGCTGGCACTTGGGGGAAGCCTGTCAGCATCCTGCCCCCCCTGGAGTGTGAACCCCTGCTGCTACTAGAATCTGGTGCACACAACTATCATCACTACTTCTCTAGGTGGATAGGTGACAGTCTGCACCACATACTTGATGACCCTAAATCAGATTCTACTCAAGAATAGTGGATGGACACTTAAGCTTATATATCTGGAAACAGCTCAAACCAGCTGGTAATAAGACATAAGTGATTCAAGGGCTACAACAATAAAGACAGAGCAATCTAGTAGCCCATCCACGTATATTGAAAGAAAACAAAACAAGACTCAGTGAGCAAATATAGAATAAATCACTGCAATACATTAGAGATAGCTTGGAGACAGCAGTCAATATCAAACCACATAAAGAAGCAGACCATGATTCCTTCTACAACTCCCCAAACTAAAGAATCAAAATCTTTCCCAAATGAAGATACAATCCTGGAATTGCCAGATGCAGAATTAAAAAAACTAATTTACAGAATGCTTCAAGACATCAGGGATGACCTGAAATGAAATAAGGCAATCTACAGAAAAAGCCAAGGAACACACTGATAAAGCAGTTGAAGAACTCAGAAAGATTATTCAAGAACATAGGGGAAAAATTAAGAAGCTGCAAGAATCCATAGAGAGACAGCATTCAGAAATCCAAAAGATTAACAGTAAAATTACAGAATTAGACAACTCCATAGGAAGTCAGAGGAGCAGACTCGAGCAATGGAATGGAGGGTGGGGGACCTGGAGGACCAGGGAATTGACACCAATATAGTTGAAGAAAAATCAGATAAAAGAATTAAAAAAAATAAAGAAACTCTAAGAATCATGTGGACCCCTATCAAGAAGAATAACTTGCGTGTGATTGGAGTCCCAGAGCAGAGAGGTATAACAGAAAATACAGAGAGAATAGTTGAAGATCGGTTGGCAGAAAACTTCCCTGACATCATAAAAGATGAAAGGATATCTATTGAAGATGCTTATCGAACCCCATATAAGATTGATCCAAAAAGAAAATCACCAAGATATATTATCATCAAATTTGCCAAAACCAAAGATTAAAAGAAAAATTTTAAAAGCAGCCAGGGATAAAAGAAAGGTCTCCTACAAAGGAAAATCAATAAGAATAAGTGCAGACTATGCAGTCAAGAAGGCAATGGGTTGACATATATAGAGCACTGAAGGAGAAAAACTGCCAGCCAAGGATCATATATCCAGCAAAACTCTCTCTCAAATATGAAGGCGAAATTAAAACATTTACAGATAACACAAGCTTAGAGAATTTTGAAAAACCAAACCAAAGCTGCAAGAAATACTAAAGGAAATTATTTGGTCAGAAAATCAATAATATCAGATACCAGCACAACACAAGGTCACAGAACAGAACATCCTGATATCAACACAAATAGGAAAATCACAAAAACAAATTAAGACTAATTTTAGAAAGAAAAAATGCTCAAAACAGGGAATCATTGAAGTCGATATGTAAAAGATCACAATAATCAAAAAGAGGGACTACATACAGGTGGCATAAAACTGTCATATGGAGAGGGAAACGAAGTGATATATAGGACAATATAAGTTAGGTTTTACTTAGAAAAATAGGGGTAAATATTAAGGTAACCACAAAGAGGTATAACAACTCCATAACTCAAAGTAAAAACCAAGAAAAACATAATGACTCAGCAAACATAAAGTCAAATACTATGAAAATGAGGAACACACAATTTACAAAGAAAAACATCTCAGCACAAAAAAGTGGAAAAATGAAATTGTCAAGAACACACATAAAAAGGCATCAAATGACAGCACCAAACACATAAAAAAACACATACTTATCTATAATTATGCTGAATGTAAATGGACTGAATGCACCAATAAAGAGACAGAGAGTCTCAGACAAAATAAAGAAACACGATCCGTCTATATGCTGCCTACAAGAGACACACCTTAGCCTTAGAGACACAAACAAACTAAAACTCAAAGGATGGAAAAAAAACATATCAAGCAAACAATAAGCAAAAAGATCAGGAGTAGCAATATTAATTTCTGACAAAATAGACTTTAAAGTCAAATCCACCACAAAGGATAAAGAAGGACACTACATAATGATTAAAGGGACAATTGATCAGGAAGATATAACCATATTAAATATTTATGCACTTAATGACAGGGCTGCAAGATACATAAAACAAACTTTAACAGAACTGAAAAGTGAGATAGACACCTCCACAATTATAGTAGGAGACTTCAACACACCACTTTTGAAGAAGGACAGGACTGCCAGTAAGAAGCTCAATAGAGGCACGGAAGAGCTAATTGCTACAATAAACCAACTTGACCTCATAGACATATACAGAACACTCCACCCAACAGCTGCAAAGTATACTTTTTTTTTCTAGCGCACATGGAACATTCTCCAGAACAGACCACATATTAGGTCATAAAACAAACCTTTGCAGAATCTAAAACATTGAAATATTAAAAAGCAACTTCTCAGACCACAAGGCCATAAAAGTGGAAATCAATAACAGAAAAATCAGGGAAAAGAAATCAAATACTTGGAAACTGAACAATACCCTCCTGAAAAAAGACTGGGTTATAGAAGACATTAAGGAAGGAAGAAAGAAATTCATAGAATGCAACCAGAATGAAAAAACTTCCTATCAAAACCTCTGGGACAAAGCAAAAGCAGTGCTCAGAGGTCAATTTATATTGATAAATGCACACATACAAAAAGAAGAAAGAGCCAAAATCAGAGAATTGTCCCTACAACTTGAAGAAATAAAAAGTGAGCAACAAAAGAATCCAGCAGGCACCAGGAGAAAACAAATACTAAAAATTAGACCTGAACTAAATGAATTAGAGAACAGAAAAACAATTGAAAGAATTAACAAAGCCAAAAGCTGGTTCCTTGAAAAAATTAACAAAATTGATAAACCATTGGCCAGACTGAGTAAAGAAATACAGGAAAGGAAACAAATAACCCCAATAAGAAATTAGATGGGCCACATCACAACAGACCCAACTGAAATTAGAAGAATCATATCAGATTATTATGAAAAATTCTACTCTAACAAATTTGCAAACCTAGAAGAAATGGATGAATTCCTAGAAAAACACTACCTACCTAAACTAACACACTCAGAAGTACAACAATTAAATAGACCCATAACAAAAAAAGAGATTGAAACAGTAATCAAAAAACTCCCAATAAAAAAAGTATAGAAAATGACGGAAAACTACCTAACTCATTATATAAAGCCACCTTTTCCCTGATACCAGAACCAGGTAAAGACATCACAAAAAAAGAAAATTACAGACTTATATCCCTCATGAACATAGATGGAAAAATACTCAACAAAATTCTAGCCAATAGAATTCAACAATGTATCAAAAAAATAATCCAACACGACCAAGTGGGATTTATACCAGGTTTTTTTTTTTTTTTTGCAAGGTTGGTTTAATATTAGAAAAACCATGAATGTAATCCACCATATAAATAAAACAAAAGACAAAAACCACATGATCTTATCAATTGATGTAGAAAAGGCATTTGACAAGGTCCAACACCCATTTATGATAAAAACTCTCAGCAAAATAGGAATTGAAGGAAAATTCCTCAACATAATAAAGGGCATCTATACAAAGCCAACAGCCAACATCACTCTAAGTGGAGACAGCCTGAAAGCATTTCCCTTGACAACGGGAACTGACAAGGATGCCCTTTATCACCATTCTTATCCAACATTGTGCTAGAGGTCCTAGCCAGAGCAATTAGGCTAGACAAACAAATAAAGGGCATCGGGATTGGCAAGGAGGAAGTAAAATTATCTCTATTTGCAGATGACATGACCTTATACACAGAAAACCCTAAGGAATCCTCCAGAAAACTACTGAAACTAATAGAAGAGTTTGGCAGAGTCTCAGGTTACGAGATAAACATACAAAAATTACTTGGATTCCTCTACATCAACAAAAAGAACATCGAAGAGGAAATCACCAAATCGATACCATTCACAGTAGCCCCAAGAAGGTAAAATACTTAGGAATAAATCTTACCAAAGGTGTAAAAGACCTATACAAAGAAAACTACGAAGTACTAGTGCAAGAAAGTAAAAAGGACCTACATAAGTGGAAACACATACCTTGCTCATGGATAGGAAGACTTAACATAGGAAAAATGTCTATTCTACCAAAAGACATCCACACATACAATGCACTACTGATCCAAATTCCAATGACATTTTTTAATGAGATGGAGAAACAAATCACTAACTTCATATGGAAGGGAAAGAAGCCCCGGATAAGTAAAGCATTACTGAAAAAGAAGAAGAAAGTGGGAGGCCTCACTCTACCTGATTTTAGAACCTATTATACAGCCACAGTAGTCAAAACAGCCTGGTACTGGTACAACAACAGGCACATAGACCAATGGAACAGAATTGAGAACCCAGATATAAATCCATCCATATAGGAGCAGCTGATATTTGACAAAGGCCCAGTGTCAGTTAATTGGGGAAAAGATAGTCTTTTTAACAAATGGCACTGGCATAACTGGATATCCACTTGCAAAAAATGAAACAGGACCCATACCTCACACCATGCACAAAAACTAACTTCAAGTGGATCAAAGACCTAAACATAAAGACTAAAACGATAAAGATCATGGAAGAAAAAATAGGGACAATGTTAGGAGCCCTAATACAAGGCATAAACAGAATAGAAAACATTACAAAAAATGACAAAGAGAAACCGGATAACTGGGAGCTCCTAAAAATCAAACACCTATGCTCATCTAAAGACTTCATCAAAAGGGTAAAAAGACCACCTACAGATTGGGAAAGAATTTTCAGCTATGACATCTCCAGCCAGCACCTGATCTCCAAATCTTTATGATTCTGTTAAAACTCAAGCACAAAAAGACAAACAACCCAATCAAAAAGTGGGCAAAGGGTATGAACACACACTTCACTAAAGAAGATGTTCAGGCAGCTAACACATACATGAGAAAATGCTCACGATCATTAGCCATTAGAGAAATGCAAATTAAAACTACGATGAGATCCCATCTCATTCCATCAAGGCTGGCATTAAACCAAAAAACACAAAATAATAAATGTTGAAGAGGCTGAGGAGAGATTGGAACTCTTATACACTGCTGGTGTGAATGTAAAATGGTACAACCACTTTGGAAATCTATCTGGCGTTTTCTTAAAAAGTTAGAAATAGAACTACCATACCACCCAGAAATCCCACTCCTCGGAATATACCCTAGAGAAATAAGAGCCTTTACACGAACAGGTATACGCACACCCATGTTTATTGCAGCACTGTTTACAATACCAAAAAAGCTGGAAGCAACCAAGGTGTCCATCAATATAAGAATGGTTAAATAAATTATGGTATATTCACACAAAGGAATACTACGCATCAATAAAGAACAGTGACGAATCTGTGAAACGATTCATAACGTGGAGGAACCTGGAAGGCATTATGCTGAGGGAAATTAGAGGCAAAAGGAGAAATATTGTATAACACCACCATTATAAGATCTTGAGAAATAGTGTAAACTGAGAAGAACACACTTTTGTGGTTAGGAGCGGGGAAGAGAGGGAGGGTGGGAGAGAGTTATTTACTGATTAGTTAGTAGGTAAGAACTACTTTAGGTGAAGGGAAGGACAATACTCAATACACGGAAGGTCAGCTCAACTGGACTGTACCAAAAGCAAAGAAGTTTCCAGGATAAACTGAATGCCTCGAAGTTCAGCGGAGCAAGGGCAGGGGTTTGGGGACTATGGCTTAAGGGAATTTCTAAGTCAATTGGCAAAATAATTCTATTATGAAAACACTCTGCATCCCACTTTGAAATGTGGCCTCTGGGGT
This sequence comes from Loxodonta africana, assembly GCF_030014295.1. Lineage (NCBI taxonomy): Eukaryota > Metazoa > Chordata > Mammalia > Proboscidea > Elephantidae > Loxodonta > Loxodonta africana. The sequence continues at coordinate 69,998,632 of NC_087356.1, forward strand.
CTTAAATGCTAACAAGCGGCCACCTAAAAATAAATAATAAATATTGGCCATCTAGGATGCATCAATTTGTCTTAAACCACCTGGATCAAAGGAGAATGAAGAACACCAGGGTCACACAATAACTATGTGCCCAAGAGACAGAAAGGGCCACATGAACCAGAGACTTACATCATCCTGAGACCAGAAGAACTAGATGGTGCCTGGCCACAACCGATGATTGCTCTGACAGGGAGCACAATAGAGAACCCCTGAGGGAGCAGGAGATCAGCGGGATGCAGACCCCGAATTCTCATAAAAAGACTAGACTTAATGGTCTGACTGAGACTAGAGGAATCCCGGCGGTCATGCGCCCCAAACCTTGTGTTGGCCCAGGACAGGAACCATTCCCGAAGACAACTCATCAGACATGGAAGGGACTGGACAATGGGTTGTAGAGAGATGCTGACAAAGAGTGAGCTACTTGTATCAGGTGGACACTTGAGACTGTGTTGGCATCTCCTGTCTGGAGGGGAGATAGGAGGGTAGAGAGGGCTAGAAACTGGCTAAATTTTCCTGAAAGGAGAGACTGGAAGGAGGGAGTGGGCTGACTCATTAGGGGGAGAGTAAGTGGGAGTATGGAGTAAGGTGTATATAAGCTTATATGTGACTGACTTGATTTGTAATCTTTCGCTTAAAGCACAATAAAAATTATTAACATATATATATATATTTTCCTGTTATGCACAAAGCTCTGTACTTGGAGCTAAAGTTATCATGGTGAGCAAACTAAATATAGTAACCTTTTCTTAGGGGGAAGACTGTCAATTCCTGTCCTGTACTCTCCAACATGGCAGTCACTAGCACATGTGGCTACTTAAATTTAACTAAATTAAGTTAAATATTTACTTTTACAGTCACACTTACACATTTCAAGTGCTCAATAGCCACATGTGACCAGTGACTACTGTATTGGGCGATGCATTGAGAACATTACCATTACTGCTGGAAGTTCTGTTGGAAGGTGTCTAGTGGAAGAGGGAGAAGTGATGAAATAATCAATTTAACATAAAAACATAGTTTGATACTTGCTGTGAAGGGTAGGTCCATTTTGCAATGAAACCTTGCCAGTTTTGGCCTCAAGCATCCAAGCATTCCCATAACTATAGGAACTCTCTCAAGTGATGGAACCCAGAAGTTCTTTTTTTAAATTTTTTATTGTTCTTTAGGTGAAGGTTTACAGAGCAAGTTATTTTCTCATCAAATGATTAATACACATATTGTTTTGTGACCTTGGTTACCACCCCAGAGATGTGTCAACACTCTCCCCTTCTTGACCTTGGGTTCCCCACTTCCATTCGTCCAGCTTTCCTGTCCCTTCCTGCCTTTATCTCCTTGCCTCTGGCTGGTGTGCCTATTTAGTTTTGTATACATGGTTGAGCTATGTGTATTACTGTTTGTTTTATGGGCCTGTCTAATCTTTGATTGATGGAACCCTGATGATGCTATGGTTAAGAGCTCAGGCTAACCAAAGGTGGCCAGTTCAGAGCCACCAGCCACTCTTTGGAAACCCTATGGAGCAATTCCACTCTGTCCTACCTGGTTGCTATGATTCGGAATTGACTTGATGGCAACAGGTTTGGTTTTTGGTTTTGGTAATCTTCGCCTGAAGCGTGAACCTCAGGAGTGACTTCAGTACTGAGTTAAAAGGGTGTCCAGGGACTATACTCTCAGGGTTTCTCCAGTCTCTGTCCGACCAGTAAGTCTGGTCTTCTTTTGTGAGTTTAAATTTTCTTCTACATTTTTCTCCAGCTCTGTCTGGGATCCTCTATTGCAGTCCCTGTCAGAGCAGTCAGTGGTGGTAGCCTAGTTGTGCTGAACTCAGCCTGGTGGAGGCTGTGTTAGTTGTGGTTTGTTAATCATTTGGACTAATCTTTCCTTTTTGTCTTTGGTTTTCTTCATTCTCCCTTGCTCCAGGCTGAGTGGGACCAGTGGAGTATCTTAGATGGCCCCTACACACTTTTAAGAAAACAGAGGCTACTCACTGAAGTAGGGTGTAGAACATATACTTTATAAACTATATTATGCCAGTTGACCTAGGTGTCCCACAAGACTGTTGTTATCAGGGACCAGCCTCAGCTATTAGGTTCCTCAAAGTGTTTGGATGTGTCCAGGAAACTTCTGTGCTTTTGCTTTGGTCCAGTTGTGCTGACTTCCTCTGTGTGCTGTCTTTCCTTTACCAAAGTTGACACTTGTCTACTATTTATTTAGTGATTTCCCTTCTCCTTCCCTTTCCACCTTTCCCTTCCCCCTACTTCAAAGGATGCTTATTCTGCGTGTAAATCTTTTCTTGAGTTCTTATAATACTGGTCTCATACAATATTTGTCCTTTTGTGACTGACATACTTGAGTCAGCATAACACCTTCCAGATGCATCCATATGGTGAGAGGTTTCAAGGATTCATGGTTCTTTATCACTGCATAGTATTCCATTGTGTGTATGTACCATAATTTGTTTATCCATTCATCTGTTGGTGGGCATTTAGGTTGTTTCCTTCTTTTTGGTTTTGTGAACAATGCTGCAGTGAACATGGTTGTACATGTGTCTGTTTGTATGATGACTCTTATTTCTCTAGAGTATATTCCTAGGAGTGAGATTGCTGTATTTTTTTGTGTGTGTATTTCTACTTTTAGTTTTTTAAGGAAGTGTCATATGGTTTTCCAAAGTGGTTGTACCCTTTTACATTCCCACCAGCAGTGTATAAGAGTTCCAACCTCATCGCAACCTCTCCAGCATCTGTAATTTTGTGGTTTTGGGGTAGATGACAGTATTGTTGGGGTGAGATGGTATCTCAATGTAGTTTTGATTTATATTTCTCTAATTGCTAGTGATTGCAATCAATTCCTCATACATCCGTTAGACACCAGAATGTCTTCCTTGGTGAAGTGCCTGTTCATATTTTTTGCCCAATTTTTAATTGGATTGTTTGTCTTTTCATTGCTGACATGATGCAGTATTGTGCAGATTTTAGAGATTAGACCCTTGTTGAATATGTCATAGCCAAAAATTTTTTCCCAGTCTATAAGTTTGCATTTTACTCATTTGGTAAAATCTTTCAAGGAGTATAAGTGTTTGATTTTTAGGAGCTTCCAGTTATCTGGAAACCCTGGTGGCATAGTGGTTAAGTGCTATGGCTGCTAACCAAAGGGTCGGCAGTTCGACTCCACCAGGTGCTCCTTGGAAACTCTATGGGGCAGTTCTACTCTTACCTATAGGGTCGCTATGAGTCAGAATCGACTCGACTACACTGGGTTTGGTTTTGGTTTCCAGTTATCTAGTTCCTCTTTGTTGTTTGCACATTGTTAGTTATGGTTTCTGTACTATTTATGTGTTGTATTAGGGCCCCTAGCCTTGTTCCTATTTTTTTCTTCCATGATCTTTATCATTTAGATTTTATATTTAGGTCTTTGATCCATTTTAAATTCGTTTTTGTGTATGATGTGAAGTATGAGTCCTGTTTCTTTTTTTTACAGATAGTTATCCAGTTATGGGAAACCCTGCTGGTGTAGTGGTTAAGTGCTACAGCTGCTAACCAAAGGGTTGGCAGTTTGAATCCACCAGGTGCTTCTTGGAAACCTATGGGGCAGTTCTACTCTGTCCTATGGGGTCACTATGAATCGGAATCAACTCGACGGCACTGGGTTTGGTTTGGTTTTATCCAGTTATGCCAGCACCATTTGTTAAAGAAACGGTCTTTTCCCCATTTAATGGACTTTGGCCCTTTGTCAAATAGCAACTGCATTGGATGGATTTATGTCTGGGTTCTCAATTTTGTTCCATTTTTCTATGTGTTTATTGTTGTACCAGTACCAAGCTGTTTTGACTACCATTGTTATCTGATAGGCTCTAAAAACAGAGAGTGAGAGGCCTTCCACTTTATTCTTTTTATTTAGTAATGCTTTACTTATTCAGGGCCTCTTTTCTTTCCATATAAAGTTAGTGACTTGTTTCTCAATCTCATAAAACATGCTGTTGAAATTTGGTTCAGAATTGCATTGTGTCTGTAGACTGCTTAGGGTAGAATTGAATTTTCACAATGTCGAGTCTTCCTATTTATGAGCATGGTATGTTTTTCAACTTGCATAGGTATCGTTTGGTTTCTTGCAGTAGTGTTTTGTTATTTTCTTTGTATAGGACTTTTACGTTCCTGGTTAGAATTATTCCTAAGTTACTTTATTTTCTTGGGGGCTATTGTAAATGGTATTGATTTCCTATTTTCCTTTTCAAAGTTCTTTTTGTTGGTGTAGAAGACCCTACTCATTTTTATATGTTAATCTTGTATCCTGCTTCTTTGCTGCTATCCTGTATTTCTTCCAGTAGCTTTCTTGTAGATTCCTTGGGGTTTTCTGTGCATAAGATCATATCGCCTCCAAAAAGAGATAATTTTAACTCTTTCTTTCCAATTTGGATGCCCTTTATTTCTTTTTCTTGCTTGATTGCTCTAGCTAGGACCTCTGGCACAATGTTGAATCAGAGTGATGATAAAGGACATCCTTGTCTGGGTCGCGTTCTCAAGGGGACTGCCTTCAGTCTCGCTCCATTTACAATGAAGCTGGCTGTTGGCTTTATAAAAAAGCCCTTTATGATGCCGAGGAATTTCCTGTTTTGCTGAGAATTTTTATCAGGATTGGGTGTTGGATTTTGTCAGATGCCTTTTCTGTGTCAATTGATAAGATCGTGTGGTTTTCTTTTGTTTTATTCATGTGGGTGATTACACTGATTGATTTTCTGATGTTGAAGCCTCCCTGCAGGAGTAAGATGAATTCTACTTAGTCATGATGTATGATTTTCTTGATGTGCTGTTGAATTCTATTTTCTAGAATTCTGTCGAGGATTTTTGCACCAATGTTATGAGGGATAATGGTGTTTAGTTTTTTTGTTTTTTTCTTTCTTTTTTTGAGTTACCTTTTCCCGGTTTTGGCATCAGGGTTATGCTGGCTTCAGAGAATGAGTTCAGTTGTATTCCTTCCTTTTGTGTCCTCTAAAATAGTAATATCGGTCTTAGCTCTTCTCTGAAAATTTGGTAGAATTCTCCAGTGAAGCAGCCCAGGCCAGGGTTTTTTTGTTGCTGCTGTTGTTGGTAGTTTTTTTTAATTTTTTAATTTTCTCAATCTCTTTTTTTGTTATGGGTTTGTTCAGTTTTTCTGCCTCGGTTTGTGTTAGTTTAGGTAGGTAGCATGATTCTAGAAGTTGTCCATTTCCTTTGGTTTTCAGATTTACTAGAGTACAATATTTCACAGTATTCTGTTATGATTCTTTTTATTTAATTTGGATCTGGTGTGACATCGCCTATCTCATTTCTTATCCAGGTTATTTGGTTCCTCTCCTGTTTGTCTTTTGTCAGTTTGGATGGTGGTTGTCTATTCTGCTAATCTTTTCAAGGAAAGAACTTTAGTTCTTGTTGATTCTTTCAACAGTATTTCTATTCTCTAGTGTATTTATTTCTGATCTAATCTTCATTATTTCCTTTACTTTTGTGCCTGAGGGCTGCTTTTGCTGCTCTCTATTTGTTTGAGTTGCAGGGTTAGTGTTTTGATTATGACCCTTTTTTCTTTTTTAATGGGTGTATTTATTGCCATGAATTGACCTCGAAGCCCGACTTTTGCTGTATTCCAAAGGTTTTAGTAACAAGTGTTTTCGTTCTCATTTGATTGTATGAGTTTCTTATTCCATTCTTGATTTTTTCCATAAATGAGTAATTTTTAAACAAGGTGTTGTTCAGTTTCCATGTATTTGATTTTTTTCTCTTGCTTTTTCTGTTATTGATTTCTACTTTTATGGCGTTTTGATCAGAGAAGATGCTTTGTATTATTTTGATATTTTGGATTCTGTTAAGAGTTGCTTTGTGGACTAAAATGGGATCTATTCTGGAGATGTTCCATATGAGTTGGAAAAAAAAAATCATACTTTGCTTCCGCTGGGTGGAGAATTCTGTGTATGTCTATGAAGTCAAGTTGGTTGATTTTGGCATTTAGATCTTCCTTGCCTTTAATGAGCTTCTTTCTCGATGTTCTGTCCTTCACTGAAAGTTGTGTGTTGAAGTCTCCTACTACTATTATGGAACTGTCCATTTCTCTTTCAGTGCTGTTAGAGTTTCTTTTATATATTTTGCAGCCCTGTCATTGGGTGAGTATATATTTATTATGATTAGGTCCTCCTGGCTTATTGACCCTTTAATCATACATAGTGTCCTTCTTTAGCCTTTATGGTGGATTTTTCTTGATAGTCTGTTTTCTCAGAGATTAATAATGTCACTCCTGCATGTTTTTGGTTGTTTTCTTCTTGATATAAATATTTTCCATCCTTTGTATTTTAGTTTGCTTGTGTCTTTGTGTCTAAAATGTGTCTGTATGCTCTTGTAGACAGCATATAGACAGGTCATTTTTTAAATCCATTCTGCCACTCTCTTGTCTCTTTACTGGGGCATTGGTGTATTTAGGCTGTTTATAATCAGTGTAATTATTGATAGGTGACATTACTGCTGTCATTTTGATTTTTTTTTTTTTGGTGTGGTATTGACAGTTCTTTGGCTTAATTTTCTATGCTGAGTTCTTTTTGTTTATGCATTTTCTTTTCATCTCTTTTATTATTGTTGATTTTGTTTGCTGCATCTTTATGTTTTCTTTTCATTTTTGGTTTTTTCATGGGTAGGTTTGTTATCTTACTTTGGAGTTGCCTTGAAATTTAACGAGTCTTTCATTTGTTAATACTGCCTTAACTTCCTCTCCATATGGAAGTTTCGTGACTACACTGTGTATTCCTTCTTTTTTTTTTTTTTTTTTGACATTGTCATCTTTTATGTATTGACGTCTCTGGTGCCCTATTTTCACTCTTTTAGCTTTGATTTGTTGTTGTGAATTTCCTATTTCCTAATTGGCTGATAGATCCTGTGTCTTCATCTTGAATTATTTCCTGATATTGGTAGTTCTCTAACCAGAGGACTCCCTCTAATATTTATTATAATTTTGGTCTGATTTTTACAAATTCCCTTTATTTTTGTTTATCTGGAAATGAACTAATTTCACCATAGTATTTGAGAGACAATTTTGATGAATATATAATTCTTAGCTGTTTTTTTGTTTTCCTTCAAGGTTTTATATGTGTTATTCCATTGCTTTCTGGCCTGCATGGTTTCTGGTGAGTAGTCAGAGTTTACTCTTATTGGTTCTCGTTTGTGGGTGACTTTTTGTTTATCGCTAGCCACTCTCAAGATTCTTTTTGTTTGGTTTTGGTAAGTTTGAGTATGTTATGTCTTGGCGATTTTCTTTTGGGGCCTACCCTGTATGGTGTCCTTAAGCTTCTTGGATAGATATGGAAGTTTTCTGCCAGGAAGTCTTCAGCAATTGTCTTTGTGTTTGCTATTATCCTCCCCTGTTCCGGTACTCCAATTTCTTGATAGTGTCCCACATAATTGTTAGGCTTTGTTCACTTTTTTAAAAATGATTTTTTCTGATTTTTTCTCAAACAACTGGTATTGAGGTATTTATCTTAAGTCTCACTAATTCTGACTTCCTTGCCTCAACTCTGCTCCATGACCTCTTATTGAGTTTTCTAATTCTGAAGTATAATAGTTAATCTTTTGGATTTCTAGTTTCTGTCTCTGTATGGTTTCTTGAAACATATTTATTCTGTAATTTTGTTCTTGTATTGTTTCCCTGAATTCTTCTATTGCTTTGTCTGTGTGTCCCTTGTCTTTGTTTTACCTGATCTCCTTCCTGATCTTTGGAAAGCTCTGCATATTAGTCTTTTGAATTCATTATGAGGTATTTCCATTGCCTTATCTTCATCTGGATGGCTTTCTAGTTCTTTATTTTGGTTGCTTCCTGGACCATGTTGTCCTCCTTCTTTACGTGGTTTGATATTGTCGTCTCTGCAGAAACCCTGGTGGCATAGTGGTTAAGTGCCACAGCTGCTAACCAAAAGATTGGCAGATCAAATCCACCAGGCACTCCTTGGAAACCCTATGGGGGAGTTCTACTCTGACCTATAGGGTCTCTGAGTCAGAATCAACTTGATGGAAATGGGTTTGCTTGTCTTTGAGGTATTTTTTTTTTTTTTAATGTTAGTTTATTTATTTATTATACTTTTGTGTACTGCATCCTGAATTTGTTTTGTTTTGGTATGCCCAAGTAGACTGGGTATGTGAGTTACTTTGGTTGTTGGCATAGTTGAAGCTCTCATGTCCTGTCTCCATGTGGTCAGATCAGCTTCTAAGTGTGTAAGCCCAAGGGTCTGTTCACTGTTTCTGTGGCAGTGCAGTTTTCAGGGCACAATTGTCCAGGTCATTGGTCACAAAGCGCGTGGTGTAGACTCATCTACAGTCCTAGGTGGGTTGGGCTACATAGAGGTGTTTGGAGCAGGCACAGGTCCCTGTTTGCATTTGAGACAATACATGGGACAATACAGGGGTCTGAAATTTGCCTCTGGGTGTCTGGATGGAAGGTGTGTCCCTGTTCCCTAGAGGGTGTAGTGAGGGGGTAGTGCAGCCTGTCCTTGGGCACCTGTTGCCATTGGCTGGAGGGATTGGGAGGCATCACTAATTCTCAGATCCCTGTCATGGGTGGCTAGATTGAGTGGTACTGCTGGCCCTCAGTCCCCTGGTGTGAGTGGGTGAGGCCCCCTTTTAGGGGGCATGATGGTGTCAGATGTCACAAATCTGCAGCTCTCCTTTGGCTGCTGTACGTAAAAACGGGCTTCAGGTGTATACCCAGCTCTTTTATGCAAATGATGGTGTGTGGTGTTTAATCAGTACCCAAGGGACTGGGCAGGAGGGAATGGCACTGCAAGTCCATGATCTCCATATGTCAGTGGCTGGGACAATGGACAGGGGCTCCATACTGACCCTGAATTCCTGTCTTCAGTGGCATAGTATGCTGAATGCTGTGAGACTGGTGTCAGAGAGGGGTGGTGGGTGGGTGAGTGGAAAAGAGTGCTTCTCCACTGTGAAACTCTGGGGTGGGGGAAAGGGTTAATTTCCTAGCATGCATGGTAGGTCAGGAGCTTGAATTAACTTTTGCACCTGTGATATCGGTTCTGTTTGGTTCTGGAGCTGTGTGAAGATTCGCTGCTGCTTGGCTGCAACATACGTGGTGGGCCTCAGCTTGGCATGATCCTCCTTGCCTCTTGTTATGGATTGAATTGTCAACTTTTCTAGGGCATGATTCCCAGTATTGCATGATTATCTACCATTGTATCATCTGATGTGATTTCCTTATGTGTTGTAAATCCTATCAATATGATGAATTGTCTTCTGGTTTAAGGCTCTCTGGTGTGGGTGTGTGTTTGTGTGTTTGTGTGTTTGTGTGTGCATGTGTGTTTGTGTGCGTCTCACAGCCAAATCTAATCTGAACTAATAGAGAAGGCAATAGTCAATTCTGACTTTGTGACACATTGATGGCCCATGAAAATGCTAATTGTAAATGAAGAATTGTTTTCTTTTGTATATTAAAATATTCTTATATCAGAGGGAATGAAAGACAAACAGTATACGAACATTATCCAAGTTCATTATAGGGCTTGGTGTTAGAATATATTTAATATGTCATGTTTTTTTCTTCCTAGTAAAGCTTTTGATTATATGTATCCTTCTGTAATGGTACTTGGACCTGTGATGGTGCAATGGTTAAGAGCTTGGCTGCTAACCAAAGGTCAGAAGTTCAAATCCACCAGCTGCTCTTTAAAAACACGCTGGGGCAGTTCTGCTTTGCCCTATGTGGTCACTATGAGTCGGAATTGACTTGACAGCAACAGGATTGGTTTGGTTTTAGCAATGGTACTTGACAAGCCCTATGCATTTTGTACTTTTCTAATTTCTAAAATTTTGTTTATTCTCTCTCTGTGAGAGGGTGGTAGCTTTATTTCCATTTTGAAATCTAATGTTTATCCTAATATTTTAATAGTATGTCATCGACCAGTTCTCAGAATAGAGATGGTTCAAACATTTTATCCTCATTAACACCTTTAAAAAGTTTTAACAGAGGCGGGGCCAAGATGGCTAACTAGGCAGATGCTACCTCGGATCCCTCTTGCAACAAAGACTTGGAAAAACAAGTGAATCGATCACATACCTGACAATCTACGAACCCTAACCATCAAACACAGATCTAAAGAGTTGACCTGAGTGACAGGTGAGTGAAAAGCTGTGCCTTGACCCAGCAACCGTGTCTGGAACCCGCGACCCACCCCATAGCCTTGAGCCCCCGCGGTTCCCTGGTGCAAAGTGGCGGGGCTGATTGTGGTTTGCTGAGGTGGGGCAGGCATGGGACACAACCCTAACCTCTAGCCCCCTGGGGTGACTTCCGTAAAGACTCAGCCAGCGCAAGCAGGCTGCACACTGATGGGGCTAACGAGAGAATGAACAACCACGGGGAAGCAGTGACTGTTTTCGGAGCCTGGAGCCAGCGTTCCAGTCAGAAGACCTTGGCGCCGGGCTTTGGACTGAGTTTAGGGGAGCTGAGCACAGCATCCTGAGAAGGTGCAAACACAGGGCGCAGCCCTAGCCCCCCGAAGTGACCCCGGGGGAAGCACAGCCAGTGCACACAGGCAGCCCAGCGATGCGGCTGATAGGAGAAGAAGTCACAGGGAGGCAGTGACTGATTTTGGAGCCGGGAGTGCAGCATCCCATCTGGGGAACCTTGGCGCTGGGCTTTGGAGTGGGAGCGGAGGAACTAACCAGGGCTTCTGAGACAGCACAAGCACAGGACACGGGCCTGACCCTCGGGGGCAATCTCTACCCAGCCAGCTCACACAGTCCACATGCCCCTTGGGAATCTCAGATAAAACAGTCATCCCAGGCAAGATAAGTAACTTTGTCTATATTCCCAGGTGTACTCTCTCCTATCTGTCTGATCCCTCCCTTCCCCTTCCCAGGCGGCTTCATTAACATTGGAATTTCCTGGGCCTGAGATTGAAGTGCTTCTCGGTTTTCTTTTTTCTTTGTTTGTTTGTTTTGTCTTTTCCTAATCCATTCTCCTGACCTGAGAGAAGAAGCTACAAAAGACCCAGGGACCGAGAATCCTTCCATGACTTCCCGAAATTGGACTAAAAATACAGAACCAGCTCCAGCCAAGGATTTCTGATCCACAGTCTTGGGCTTTCATCCCTACAGGGAACAAGATGGCTATTATAATGCAAAGGCACTTCTGATAGGGATCTGACTGTAACTGTTTTAGCAGATTACTGGAAAGACAAGTTTCCCAGGTCTGATATCTCTGCGAATTCAACAGAGCCCTCACTGACCCACAACAGGGAACTGAGGGCTGAAGCTCCACCCAAACCACCTAACCTCCTGCCATAGGGGTCTGAGGATAGTGACATCTACTAATCTGTAGAGGTTCATGCATTGGGGGCCTAAGGTACAGCTGCAGAGCCCACCCACCAAAGTGCTTTAGGAATAGAGACACATCTACATCACTGGCACTTGGGGGAAGCCTGTGAGCATCCTGCAACCCCTGGAATGTGACCCCCTGCTGCTACTGGGATCTGGTGCACACAACTATCACCACTACTCCTCTAAGTGAATAGGTGACAGTCTACCCCACACACTTGGTGACCCAAAATCAGATTCTACTCAACAATAGTGAATGGACTCTTAGGCTTATATTTCTGGTACCGGCCCAAACCAGCTGGTAAGAGGACATAAGTGATTCAAAGCCTACAACAATCAAGACAGCGAAGTCTAGTAGCCCATCTGTGTATATTGAAAGAAAACAAAACAAGATAAGACTCAGTGAGCAAATATAAAATAAATCATTACAATATCTTATAGTTGGCTCAGAGATAGCAGTCAACAACAAATTACAAAAAGAAGCAGACCATGATTGCTTCTACAACTCCCCAAATTAATGAATCAAAATCTTTCCCAAATGAAGATACAATCCTGGAATTGCCAGACGCAGAATACAAAAAACTAATTTACAGAATGCTTCAAGACATCAGGGATGACCTCAGAAATGAAATAAGGCAATCTGCAGAAAAAGCCAAGGAGCACACTGATAAAGCAGTTGGAGAACTCAAAAAGATTTTTCAAGAACATAGTGGAAAAATTAATAAGGTACAAGAAAGCATAGAGAGACAGCATTCAGAAATCCAAAAGATTAACAGTAAAATTACAGAATTAGACAACAAAATATGAAGTCAGAGGAGCAGAATCGAGGAATTGGAATGCAGAGTGGGGCAGTTGGAGGATAAAGCGATTGACACCAATATAGCTGAAGAAAAATCAGATAAAAGAATTAAAAAAAATGAAGAAACCCTAAAAACCATGTGGGACTCTACCAAGAAGAATAACTTGCATGTGATTGGAGTTCCACAAAAAGGAGGGATAACAGAAAATACAGAGAGAATAGTTGAAGATCTGTTGGCAGAAAACTTCCCTGACATCATGAAAGATAAAAGGATAACTATCCAAGATGCTCATTGAACCCCATTTAAGATTGATCCAAAAAGAAAATCACCAAGACATATTATCATCAAACTTGCCAAAACCAAAGATAAAGAGAAAATTTTAAAAGCAGCCAGGGATAAAAGAAAGGTCTCCTACAAAGGAGAATCAATAAGTTCAGACTACTCAGCAGAAACCATGCAGTCAAGAAGGCAATGGGATGACATATATAGAGCACTGAAGGAGAAAAACTGCCAGCCAAGGATCATTTATCCAGCAAAATTCTCTCTCAAATATGAAGGTGAAATTAAAACATTTACAGATAAACACAAGCTTAGAGACTTTGCAAAAACCAAACCATAGCTACATGAAATACTAAAGGAAATTGTTTGGTCAGAAAATCAATAACATCAGATAACAACACAACACAAAGATACAGAACAGAACATCCTGATACCAACTCAAATAAGGAGATCACAAAAACAAATTAAGATTAATTTTAAAAAGGAAAAAATGGTCAAAACAGGGAATCATTGAAGTCATTATGTAAAAGGTCACAATAATCAAAAAGAGGGACTAAATACAGGAGGCATAGAACTGCCATATGGAGAGGGAAACAAGGTGATATAGGATGATACAAGTTAGGTTTTTACTTAGAAAAATAGGGGTAAATATTAAGGTAAACACAAAGAGGTCTAACAATTCCATAACTCAAAATAAAAACCAAGAAAAGCATAACAACTCAGCAAACATAAATTAGACTACTATGAAAATGAGGAACACACAATTTACAAAGGAAAACATCTCAGCACAAAAAAGTAAGTGGAAAAATGAAATTGCCAACAACACACACAAAAAGGCATCAAAATGAAAGCACTAAACACATTCTTATCAATAATTACACTGAATGTAAATGGACTAAATGCATCAATAAAGAGACAGACAGTCTCAGACTGGATAAAGAAACATGATCCATCTATATGCTGCTTATAAGAGACAGACCTTAGACTTAGAGACACAAACAATCTAAAACTCAAAGGATGGAAAAAAATATACCAAGCAAACAACAAGCAAAAAAGAGCAGGAGCAGCAATAATAACTTCTGACAAAATAGACTTCAAAGTTCAATCCAAAAAGGATAAACAAGGACACTACATAATGATTAAAGGGGCAATTGACCAGGAAGATATAACCATATTAAATATTTACGCACCCAATGACACGGCTGCAAGATACATAAAACAAACTTTAACAGAATTGAAAAGTGAGATAGACAACTCCACAATTATAGTAGGAGACTTCAACACACCACTTTCGGAGAAGGATAGAACTTCCAGTGCAAAGCTCAATAGAGACACGGAAGACCTAATTGCTACAATCAATCAACTTGACCTCATAGACCTATACAGAACACTCCACCCAACAGCTGCAAAATATACTTTTTTTTCTAGTGCACATGGAACATTCTCTAGAATAGATCACATATTAGGTCATAAAACAAACCTTTGCAGAATCCAAAACATCGAAATATTACAAAGCATCTTCTCAGACCACAAGGCCCTAAAAGTGGAAATCAATAACAGAAAATCAGGGAAGAGAAATCAAAAACTTGGAAACTGAACAATACCCTGCTCAAAAAAAGACTGGGTTATAGAAGACATTAAGGAGTGAATAAAGAAATTCATAGAATGCAATGAGAATGAAAACACTTCCTATTAAAACCTCTGGGACACAGCAAAAGCAGTGCTCAGAGGTCAATTTATATTGATAAATGCACACATAGAAAACAGAAGAAAGAGCCAAAGTCAGAGAACTGTCACTAAAACTTGAACAAATAGAAAGTGAGCAACAAAAGAATCCATCAGGCACCAGAAGAAAACAAATAATAAAAATTAGAGCTGAACTAAATGAAATAGGGAACAGGAAAACAATTGAAAGAATTAACAAAGTAAAAAGATGATCTTTGAAAAAATTAACAAAATTGAAAAATCATTGGCCAGACTGACTACAGAAATACAGGAAAGGAAACAAATAACCTGAATAAGAGATGAGATGGGCCATATCACAACAGACCCAACTGAAATTAAAAGAATCATATCAGATTATTACGAAAAATTGTACTCTAACAAATTTGCAAACCTAGTAGAAATGGATGAATTCCTAGAAAAACACTACCTACCTAAACTAACACAATCAGAAATAGAACAACTAAATAGACCCATAACAAAAAAAGAGATTGAAAGGGAAATCAAAAAACTCCCAACAAAAAAAAAGCCCTGGCCCGGACGGCTTCACTGCAGAGTTCTACCAATCTTTCAGAGAAGAGTTAACACCACTACTACTAAAGGTATTTCAAAGCATAGAAAATGACGGAATACAACCTAACTCATTCTATGAAGGCACTATATCCCTGATACCAAAACCAGATAAAGACACCACAAAAAAAGAAAATTACAGACCTATATCCCTCATGAACGTAGATGCAAAAATCCTCAACAAAATTCTAGCCAATAGAATACAACAACATATCAAAAAAATAATCCACCATGACCAAGTGGGATTTATACCTTTTTTTTTTTTTTTATGCAAGGCTGGTTTAATATTAGAAAAACCATGAATGTGATCCACCACATATACAAAACAAAAAACAAAAACCACATGATCTTATCAATTGATGCCGAAAAGGCATTTGACAAAGTCCAACATTCATTCAAGATAAAAACCCTCAGCAAAATAGGAATTGAAGGAAAATTCCTCAACATAATAAAGGGCACAGCCGACATCATTCTAAATAGAGAGGGCCTGAAAACATTTCCCTTGAGAACGGGAAACAGACAAGGATGCCCTTTATCACCGCTCTTATTCAACATTGTGCTAGAGGTCCTAGCCAGAGCAATTAGGCTAGACAAAGAAATAAAGGGAATCCGGATTGGCAAGGAAGAAGTAAAAGTACCCCTATTTGCAGATGACTTGATCTTATACACAGAGAACCCTGAGGAATCCTCCAGAAAACTACTGAAACTAATAGATGAGTTCGGCAGAGTCTCAAGTTACAAGATAAACATACAAAAACCACTTGGATTCCTCTACATCAACAAAAAGAACATCAAAGAAGAAATCACCAAATCCATGCCATTCACAGTAGTCCTTAAGAAGATAAAATACTTAGGAATAAATCTTACCAAAGATGTAAAAGACCTATACAAAGAAAACTACAAAGTACTAGTGTAAGAAAGTAAAAAGGACCTACATAAGTGGAAAAACATACCTTGCTCATGGATAGGAAGACTTAACATAGTAAAAATGTCTATTCTACCAAACGCCATCTATACATACAATGCACTTCCATTCCAAATTCCAGTGACATTTTTTACTGTGATGGAGAAACAAATCACCAACTTCATATGGAAGGGAAAGAAGCCCCAGATAAGTAAACCATTACTGAAAAAGAAGAAGAAAGTGGGAGGCCTCACTCTACCTGATTTTAGAACCTATTATACAGCCACAATAGTCAAAACAGCCTGGTACTGGCACAACAACAGGCACATAGACCAATGGAACAGAATTGAGAACCTAGATATAAATCCATCCACATATGAGCAGCTGATATTTGACAAAGGCCCAGTGTCAGTTAATTGGGGAAAAGATAGTCTTCTTAACAAATGCTGCTGGCATAACTGGATATCCATTTGCAAAAAAATGAAACAAGACCCATACCTCACACCATGCAAAAAAACTAACTCCAAGTGGGTCAAAGACCTAAACATAAAGACTAAAACGATAAAGATCATGGAAGAAAAAATAGGGACAATGTCAGGAGCCCTAATACAAGGCATAAACAGAATAGAAAACAGTACCAAAAATGACAAAGAGAAACCAGATAACTGGGAGCTCCTAAAAATCAAACACCTATGCTCATGTAAAGACTTCACCAAAAGAGTAAGAAGACCACCAACAGATTGTGAAAGAATTTTCAGCTATGACATCTCCAACCAGCACCTGATCTCTAAAATCTATATGATTCTGTTAAAACTCAAGCACAAAAAGACAAATAACCCAATCAAAAAGTGGGCAAAGGATATGAACACCCACTTCACTAAAGAAGATATTCAGGCAGCTAACAGACACTTGAGAAAATGCTCTCAATCATTAGCCATTAGAGAAATGCAAATTAAAACTACGATGAGATTCCATCTCACTCCAACAAGGCTGGCATTAATCCAAAAAACACAAAATAATAAATGTTGGAGAGGCTGTGGAGAGATTGGAACTCTTACACACTGCTGGCGTGAACGTAAAATGGTACAACCACTTTGGAAATCTATCTGGTGTTTTCTTAAAAAGTTAGAAATAGAACTACCATACCACTCAGAAATCCCACTCCTCGGACTATACCCTAGAGAAATAAGAGCCTTTACACAAACAGATATATGCACACCCATGTTTATTGCAGCACTGTTTACAAACACTGTTTATAATAGCAAAAAAGCTGGAAGCAACCAAGGTGTCCATCAATAGATGAATGGTTAATTAAATTATGGTATATTCACACAATGGAATACTACACATCTATAAAGAACAGTGACGAATCTGTGAAACATTTCATAACATGGAGGAACCTGGAAGGCATTATGCTGAGTGAAATTAGTCAGATGCAAAAGGACAAATACTGTATAAGACCACTATTGTAAGTTCTTGAGAAATAGTATAAACTGAGAAGAACACATTCTTTTGTGGTTATGAGAAGGGGGAGGGAGGGAGGGAGGGTGGGAGATGGTTATTTACTGATTAGTTAGTAGATAAGAACTACTTTAGGTGAAGGGAAGGACAATACTCAATACACAGAAGGTCAGCTCCACTGGACTGGACCAAAAGCAAAGAAGTTTCCGGGATAAACTGAATGCCTCGAAGTTCAGCGGAGCAAGGGCACGGGTTTGGGGACTATGGCTTAAGGGGACTTCTAAGTCAATTGGCAAAATAAGTCCATTATGAAAACATTCTGCATCCCACTTTGAAATGTGGCGTCTGGGGTCTTAAATGCTAACAAGTGACCATCTAAGATGCATCAATTGGTCTCAACCCACCTGCCTCAAAGGAGAATGAAGAACACCAAGGTCACACGATAACTATGAGCTCAAGAGACAGAAAGGGCCACATGAACCAGAGACTTACATCATCCTGAGACCAGAAGAACTAGATGGTGCCTGGCCACAACCGGTGACTGCCCTGACAGGGAACACAACAGAGAACTCCTGAGGGAGCAGGAGAACAGTGGGATGCAGACCCCAAATTCTCATAAAAAGACCAGGCTTAATGGTCTGACTGAGACTAAAAGAATGCTGGTGCTCATGGTCCCCAAACCTTCTGTTGGCCCAGGACAGGAACCATTCCAGAAGAATACTCATCTGACATGGAAGGGACTGGACAATGGGCTGGAAAGAGATGCTGATGAAGAGTGAGCTACTTGTATCAGGTGGACACTTGAGTCTGTATTGGCATCTCCTGTCTGGAGGGGAGATGGGAGGGTAGAGAGGGTTAGAAACCGGCAAAACAGTCATGAAAGGAGAGACTGGAAGAAGGGAGCAGGCTGACTCATTAGGGGGAGAGTTAAGTGGGAGTATGTAGTAAGGTGTATATAAGCTTATATGTGACAGACTGACTTGATTTGTAAACTTTCACTTCAAGCACAATAAAAATTATTTTTAAAAAAAGTTTTAATATATAAATAAATCCTCTGAAACATGTTTGATTCTTATAAACAGTTATTTCGACATATCACTCATCACTGCACAGAAAAAAAAAAATTTCTCAATGGATGTTGTTTGTTCAATGCCTGCATTAATACAATAAAAATTACTCACAGATCATATAGTCCTTTTAAAACATATCCAAGCAGTGCACATTTGTGAATATAATACACATAAATATATACAAAGATATAAATCAAATTTTTTTTATGTTTAGATTTGTAGATATACACAGTTGTTTTTTTTTTTTCAGTATTAAAACATGACATATGGAGATAAGGACTGATTAGTTCATAGAAAGCCAGGAAAGAAATTTCTCCTAGTTTCCAAAGATGGAAATATCCTTACCTCACTCTCATTGCAACTTGTGATTTTATGTGGGAGGTAAAGAGTGATATCACACTGGGGTATTAATTAATGTTTCCTATTTGATGGCAAGCTGCTGACAAAGCAAGCACATTTTTATGCATGCCAGTTCAGTCAGATGATTTTAAAAATACACTTTAACCAGGTGTAAATGCTCATGTTTGGTCCAAAAAGGCCCAGTAGCCCTGTGCTCTGCCTCTGGGCATAGTTTTATAGACATGAGCAGTCAAGAGCATGATGCTATTTGGAGATGTTTATGCTTGTTTCTCCTTACTGCAATTGTTTGGAGACTTTGAATCTCAGAGGTATTAGAAACAACACACCAGGAGCTCTTATCTAGAAGCGGTTCTAGCAATAAAGTGAGATATCTGGTCTTTGTGAGTCTGAAGAACCATTCTACGGAGAGATGGGGAAATATAACCAGGTGCTTCTACCACCAGAGAAGATGTGGGAGTTCAGCAACTGACAGGAGGAGCTAATGGAAGCTAGTGCCACAAGAGCTGCTGAGAGTTATTAATAGGAATGACTCTTTGGCAACAGGTTGAGTTTCTTTCTTTCTTTTTTTTTTTTCTTTTTGATTATTGCCTCTCAAGAGGACTAAGAAGAGTTCTCTGGTTGCTATTCAAAAATATTCAATGGATGTTATTTGAGAAAGAAGAAAAGAAAGAATTTACTGCTTAGAAGTCTTCCCAAACTATCATCTGAATCACATTTTCTATTTTACTTTTCCTCATTAGTAAGGACAATTAATAAGGAAGACCCCAAAAGACTGATACCTTTGAGTTGTGGTGTTGGCAAAGAATATATTGAATATACCGTGGATTGCCAAAAGAACGAACGAATCTGTCTTGGAAGAAGTACAACCAGAATGCTTCTTTAAGAAAGGATGGAGAAACTACGTCTTATATATTTGGACGTGTTGTCAGGATGGATCAGTCCCTGGAGAATGACATCATGCCTCGCAAAGTACAGGGTCAGTGGAAAAGAGGAAGACCCTCAATAAGGTGGATTGACAAAGTGGCTGCAACAATGAGACCAACCATAACAACGATTTTAAGTATGGTGCAGGACTGGGCAGAGTTTCGTTCTGTTGTGCATAGAGTCGGTATGAGTCAGTACTGACTCGACGGCACCTAACAACAACTTTAATAAGTAAGGAGTGAGATCCACAAATTTTTACTTAAAGCCCCAGACAATTATAGAGTGTCTACAAAATAATTCCACCAAGTTTGTTTTCCTGAATAAATATTTAGTCTTTGAGGAAGAAGGGTACAAGTAATTAGTCAGAAAACAATTTTCCAGTTTTAACTTTTGCATGTGGATAAGTGATCCATCTGAGTTCAATGCATAGTCAAAGAACATCACATCTATATCTGTGATTCTCAATATAAGTGAAAAGAAAATTTTTAGAAATAGGGAAAAATGAATATGGGATTCTCAGTGAAAAGGAGGTGGTAATACAATACTAAAACTGTGAAGAAAAGTTGCAGAAAGAAATAAGTAAAAATACACATAATGTATTTAGCCATGATTATTCTATCCATCTCTTCCACCATAGTGTTATCATCTTGTGGGCAGCAATTATGCCTTATCATCCATCATCTGCCCCCATATTCCTTACTACAGTTCTTACTGGTACTTAGTAACTTGTAGGGATTGAATTTTGTAGATTTCAAATTATTAAAAATTATTTATTTTAGAGGTCACTTTCTTGCAGAGGAGTTTATTTGTACACTTTTTGGTAAAAAAAAAAAAGGGGGCCAATATCCGATGTATTAAGGAAATCAAAGAATACAGAACAAATGGATCTTTCTACAAATTAGGATAGATGAATCTTACCTAACAAAGTGCCAAATCCCATGTACATAAATTATAATATCCTCACATGAAGTCATTTGCAAATTTTTAAAGGCATGATTAAGGTAATATGGGCTACTATGGGTGACCTCTGAGGCTTGCTAGAATTCCTCCTTGTGACTGCCCTCCATGTGACACCATGAATCCAGTAATGTCCTTGAGAACTTTCTTCCAAATAATTGTGTTTTGGCAATACTCTCACTACTTGCGTATATATTTTGCTGTCTCTGGACTCCTTCCTTACTGAATCTTCTCCAAGTATTAGAAATATTTGCTAATGCAGAATAGTCTTTTCTCAATGATTTTATTGAGAGCAACTTTGACACCCTTATTCCTCAGGCTGTAGATAAGAGGGTTCAGCATTGGCACAAAAATGGTGTAAAACACAGAAGACACTTTGCCTTGGTCCATGGAGCTGACATTTGATGGCCACAGGTACAAGAATGCTGCAGAAACACAGAAGATTGTAACAGCAGTGATGTGGGAGCTGCATGTTCTGAAGGCTTTGGATCTGCCCTCAATGGAGTGGATTTGCAGGATGCTGGCAATAATGGAGACATAGCAGCCAAGGATGGTCAAGGTTGGTGCAAGAATATTAAATAAACTGAAGCACTTCATTGATGTAAGTGCTGGTGCAGGAGAGCTCCAATAGTGGAAAAACATCACAGAAGTAATGATTAATTATTTTAGCCTTGCAGAAAACCACTCTTAGCATGCAACCTGTGTGAGCTGTGGCACCAATCAAGCCCATCACATATACCTCAACTACCAACCAGGAGCAGGCCTGATAAGACATGGTGACATTGTAAAGCAATGGATTACAGATGGCAACATAACAGTCATATGCCATCACAGCCAGCATATGACCTTCTGATATATAAAAAAAAATGAAGAAGTAGAGCATTCAGGGTAGGAGATGGTGTTCTTTTGTATCACAAAATTCACCAGCATTTTAGGTGTAATGACAGTGGAATAGTAGAGATCAATGAGGGACAAACTGTTGAGGAAATAGTACATGGGGTGTGCAGGTGAGAACTGAGCCTAATCAGTGTGATCACACCCAAGTTCCCCACCACTGTGACCACATAGGTTCCTAGAAAGAAAAGAAAGAGGGGCAGCTAGAGTTCTGGCTTTTCTGTTAGCCCAGTGAGGATGAACTCAGTCACTGTGGAGTGATTTTCTCCCGCCATTTTCCTTGGAGAATTTTATGGAGGAAGAGAAGAAGAAATTTGAGATAGGTGTTTATTTATGCAGTGCAAAACAGATATGTCTTATCATTCTAGTATCTTTGGTGCCCACCACACCCCATCCCTGTTCTGTTTTGGAAGGTAAAGACTCTGTGATTATTATTTACAAGATTGCTGAAATTTGATGATTCTGAAGGTCAGCTGGATATAAGAAATTAGAAGTTTTGGAAACAATATGATAATGCATGCCCTGCTTAAAGACATTCCATTTTTCAAAGAAAAAAAGAAACAATAACCCACACCTAACATCAAACTTAATGCTGAAAACTGAATGCTTTCCTCCAAATATCAAGAATAAGAGAAGAATGTTCACTCTAGCCATTTGTATTCAATATTATACTTGAGGTTCAGAGCAGTTAGTCAGAAAATGAGCTTTGGTGGCCTAGTGATTAAGTGCCACAGCTGCTAACCAAAAGGTTGGCAGTTCAGATCTGCCAGGTGCTCCTTGGAAAGTCTATAGGGAAGTTCTACTCTATGCTATAGGGTTGCTAGGAGTCAGAATCAACTTGGTGGCAATGGGCTTGGTTTGGGTTTTATTGGAAAGCATGAGGTAAAACTATCTCTATTAAAAGATTATATAAATTTGTATATGGAAAAACCATAAAAATATATTAGAGTTAATTTAAAAGTTCAGCAAAGTTGAGCTCAAAGATCAACATAGAAAGTTCAATTGTATTCCTATACACTTACAGTGTTTTTGTCAGATGCCATCTAGTCGGTTCCGACTCACAGCGACCCTATGCACAACTGAACAGAACACTGCCCGGTCCTGAACCATCCTTACAATCCTTGTTATGCTTGAGCTCATCGTTGTAGCCACTGTGTCAATCCACCTCGTAGAGAGTCTTCCTCTTTTCCTCTGAACCTGTACTCTGCCAAGCATGATGTCCTTCTCCACGGACTTATCCCTCCTGGCAACATGTCCAAAGTATATAAAACGCTGCCTCGTCATCTTTGTTTCTAAGGCACATTCAGGTTTTACTTCTTCCAAAACGAATTTGTTCATTCTTTTGGCAGTCCATGGTAAATTGAATATTCTTCACCAACACTGCAATTCAAAGGTGTCAATTCTTCGGTCTTCTTTATTCCTTGTCCAGTTTTCACATGCATATGATGCGATTGAAAATACCATGGCTTGGGTCAGGCGCACCTTAGTCTTCAGGGTGACATCTTTGCTCTTCAACACTTTGAAGAGGTCCTTTGCAGCAGATTTATCTAATGCAATGTGTCTTTTGATTTCTTGATTGCTGCTTCTATGGCTGTTGATTGTGGATCCAAGTAAAATGAAATGCTTGACAACTTCAATCTTTTCTCCGTTTATCATGATGTTGCTCATTGGTCCAGTTGTGAAGATTTTTGTTTTCTTTATGTTGAGTTGTAATTCATACTGAAGGCTGTGGTCTTCGATCTTCATTAGTAAGTGCTTCAAGTTCTCTTCGCTTTCAGCAAGCAAGGTTGTGTCATCTGCATAACACAGGTTGTTAATGAGTCTTCCTCCAATCCTGATGCCCCGTTCTTCTTCATATAGTCCAGCTTCTCGGATTATTCGCTCAGCATACAGATTGAATAGGTATGGTGAAAGAATACAAACCTGGCGGCCACATTTCCTGACTTTAAACCAATCAGTATCCCCCTGTTCTGTCCGAATAACTTCCTCTTGATCTATGTAAAGATTCCTCATGAGCACAATTAAGTGTTCTGGAATTCCCATTCTTCGCAATGTTATCCATAGTTTGTTATGATCCACACAGTCAAATGCCTTTGCATAGTCAATAAAACACAGGTAAACATCCTTCTGGTATTCTCTGCTCTCAGCCAAGATTCATCTGACACCAGCAATGATATCCCTGGTTCCACATCCTCTTCTGAAACTGGCCTGAATTTCTGGGAGTTCCCTGTCAATATGCTGCTGCAGCCATTTTGAATGATCTTTAGCAAAATTTTGCTTGTGTGTGATATTAATGATATTGTTCTATAATTTCCACATTTGGTTGGATCACCTTTCTTGGGAAAAGGAGTAAACGTGGATCTCTTCCAGTCAGTTGTCCAGCAAGCTGTCTTCCGTATTTCTTGGCATAGACGAGTGAGCACCTCCAGGGCTGCATCTGTTTGTTGGAACAACTCAGTTGATATTCCAATCAATTTCTGGAACCTTGTTTTTCACCAATACCTTCAGAGCAGCTTGGACTTCTTCCTTCAGTGCCATCAGTTCCTGATCACATGTCACATCTTGAAATGGTTGAACATCAACTAATTCTTTTTGGTGTAATTACTCTGTGTATTCCTTCCATCTTCTTTTGATGCTTCCTGCGCCGTTTAATATTTTCCCCATGGAATCCTTCACTATTGCAACTCAAGGCTTGAATTTTTATTTCAGTTCTTTCTGCTTGAGAAACGCTGAGCGTGTTCTTCCCTTTTGGTTTTCCATCTCCAGCTCTTTGCACATGTCATTGTAATACTTTACTTTGTTTTCTCGAGCTGCCCTTTCAAATCTTTTGTTCAGTTCTTTTTCCTCATCAATTCTTCCTTTTCCTTAACTGGTTGGCATTCGAGAGCAAGTTTCAGGGTCTCCTCTGACATCCATTTTGGTCTTTTCTTTCTTTCCTGTCTTTTCAGTGACGTCTTGCTTTCTTCATGGATGATGCCCTTGATGTCATTCCACAACTTGTCTGGTCTTTGTTCAGTAGTGTTCAATGCACCAAATCTGTTCTTCAGACGATCTCTAAATTTAGGTGGGATATAATCAAGGTCATATTTTGGCTCTTGTGGACTTGCTCTGATTTTCATCAGTTTCAGCTTGAATTTACATATGAGCAATTGATGATCTGTTCCACAGTCAGCCCCTGGCCTTGTTCTGACTGATGAGATTGAGCTTTTCCATCATCTCTTTCCACAGATGTAGTCAATTTGATTTCTGCGTGTTCCATCTGGCAAGGTCCATGTCACCGTTTATGTTGGTGAAAGAAGGTATTTGCAATGAAGAAGTCATTGATCTTGCAAAATTCTATCATTTGATCTCCGGCATTGTTTCTATCACCAAGGCCATGTTTTCCAATTACTGACCCTTCTTTGTTTCCACCTTTCACATTCCAATCACCAGTAATTATCAGTGCATCTTGATTGCGTGTTCGATCAATTTCAGACTGCAGCAGCTAATAAAAATCTTCTATTTCTTCATCTTTGGCCCTAGTGGTTGGTGCGTGAATTTGAATAATAGTCGTATTAACTGGTCTTCCTTGTAGTGATAGGATATTATCCTATCACTGACAGCGTTGTACTTCAGGATACATCTTGAAACGTTCTTTTTGATGATGAATGCAACACCATCCCTCTTCAAGTGGTCATTCCCAGCAGAGTAGATCATATGTTTGTCCAATTCAAAATGGCCAATACCAGTCCATTTAAGCTCACTAATGCCTAGGATATCAATGTTTATGTGTTCCATTTCATTTTGGATGATTTCCAATTGTCGTAGATTCATACTTTGTACATTTCAGGCCAAATTATTAATGGCTGTTTGCAGCTGTTTCTTCTCATTTTCAGTCATGCCATATTAGCAAATGAAGGTCCTGAAAGCTTTACTCCATCCACATCATTAAGGTTGACTCTACTTTGAGGAGGCAGCTCTTCCCCAGTCATCTTTTAAGTGTCTTCCATCCAGGGGGGCTCATCTTCCAGCACTGTATCAGACATGGTTCCGCTGCTATTTGTAAGGTTTTCACTGGCTAATGCTTTTCAGAAATAGACTGCTGGGTCCTTCTTCCTAGTCTGTCTTAGTCTGGAAGCTCAGCTAAAAACTGTCCTTCATGGGTGACCCTGCTGGTATCTGAACACCAGTGGCATAGCTTCCAGCATCACAGCAACATGCAAGCCCCCACAGTACAACGAACTGACAGACACATGGGGGAATAACATCAAATACCTAACAGTAAATATAAGAAAGGAAATGCAAGACTTTAACACTGAAGAGTGTAGAACACTGTTGAGAATAATTAAAGAAAACCTGAATAATGGCAGAACTATTGCATATTCATGGGTTTGAAAGTTCGATAAGTTAAGATCCTTACTCCTCGAAGTTCATCTAT